>NC_134485.1:249669923-249849923 GCF_040206685.1 Ascaphus truei
TGTGTAATAAAATGTTGGCAGAATAAGTATCACACCTAACATATAGGTATCTATATCTTTAAAACATCTGTATACCTTTCAACTAATAACATATACAGTACGTGTGTGAATTATTCAACAAGCGATCTGATTTATGCTGCAATCCAGAACCAGGGCTAGAATCTCCCAGCACATCACAATGGCTGAAGCATGAAAGTGAGGAAAATCTGGGACATTTGTTAAAGCCCAAAATAAAAGGATCCCACCCACACCTCCCCCCTTTCCTGCAGCTGTGCAGTGCATATTCACAGCTGTTAACACATTCTGCACTAAAAAGAAGTGTTAGATGGGCCTCCACAATGTAGAGATAATATCTTCCTTAGTGTTAGTGATTTGGCTGTGTGTAGACAATGCAAAGCCAGCATGGATATACATACGCAAATAAAAATACAGATGACTGGTTAATAACACCAGTTTAATAACACCAGTTTCTTGACTGATTAATACAGACTTTAATTATTTATTTTAAATAATGGATCTAAGTACTCTGTTCCTTTCTGTTTTTAGCAAATACAGCATACAACTTTATAAAAACGGTGTCTAAAAGATTGATCTTCCGCAGGGAAGTACAGTACTGCTGTTTATATGGCACTCTGACCATCGGTGCCCTGGATTACTTCTGTGGGTTTCTCATCAGAGAGTGTGGGAGATGAGCAAATCAGTGCTCTGCAGATACCACAACACCGCGAGTCAGTGTGAAAGACCGGTCCCTTACAATGTCCTTGCCTGGACAACCAGCACTCAGATGTTGGGTTACCAACATTTCCCCTCATGCACGAGATTACAAAAAAAAAATCTTATATCACCAAGATGTTATTTATCAAGACACTTTGCTCAGGCTAGGCTACGTTATTGTTTGCACACCCCAATTAAAATTAGTTTTAATATATTTAGTGTGGGAGGCACTTTACAGCAAAAGGAGAAGTTGATTCTATTCTACTATGAGGACTTGCAGAATAATATACACAGCACAATGTCAGCCCTCTTAAAATACAATCTGAAACGCAACCAACGTTAGAAACAGACCCCAAATAGTTAAACCTATATGGAGCCCCCCCACCTTACAGATCCTAGACAACATGCCACATTCAGCTTCCCTCCACACTTCCTCTTTCCTTCCCCCTGAACCCAGCAGCCCCAGGAAGTGTGAGAGATTCAGGCACAGAAAACATAGGACAGCAAGAGAGAGGAGTAGAGATTTGGAGGCTGTGATGAGGGAAGCGGATAGAGCTCTCACCTTAGGGGTGTGTGCGAGTGCTATCCGGCCCAGCCAGCAACTCCTGGTGTCTCTTCCTTGGGTTTGCACTCCGATGCTGCTCCGCTCACATGAAGTGCTGATCTGCTGCCCTAGCCTCTCCCTGGCATGGGGTGCTGGGGCAGAGCAGGGCTTACAGCACGACCTTAGCACCCTTTATTTCACTTGTACCCCCGCCCGAGATTCCGGGGCTGCAACTTCCAAGTCACAACAGGGAACAAGTCAGAAAAGGCAACACCCTTCCTCCCAGGCCAAAGAGTGGGCAGGGACAGAGCTCCAGCAATAACCCCTCCTCCTGATCCAGTGCACAGGCCACTCCTACACCATATCAACCACAAGTCTTGCAAGGTTGCTGCGTTTTGTAGAAGGCCAGCCAGAGTATTGAAGAACTTAACATAGTAGTGTGTCAGATGTAATTATTAATAACAGTGATTTTATAACTGTTTTCTTTAAACTATTGTAACCCTGTCCCCCCCTCCCCCCAATCTCATGTCAGATACCCTAGGGGAAATGGTGTCCTGGTTACTGTCTAAGATGGTGCAAACCTGCTTGCAACAGGGGGCCCTGAATCTCCCTCGGTGGTATGGGGGATATCAGGACTGGCTTTCGAGGTAGAGCTGAGTAATACTCACTGGTAAAGCGCCTCCATCTCCAACAGATCCCGACTGGTAGGGAGGAATCTCTGAAGGAGAACTTCTCTGTGCAACTTCTCCCTGAATGATTCCAGGCTCAGGCCAGAAGATTTCTATATCAAGGATATACTTTATTTCTCCTCTCGGCAGACTGCCCATCTTGTAGCCAGGTCACTCAGCCGCACATCAGTGGGGTGTCACCCGAAGGAAGTCCCTTGACTATCACTCCTAGTCAGGGCCCTAGAAGCTGTCCTAGCTCTTCTCTTAATCCCTAATGGAGTAAAAGGAATAGTCCCCCAGATGGAGGGCCACAAAGCCTGCCAGAGACCTAGCAGCTTGCTGGGATAGACTATCTTCTCTCAAGGGGGAGAGGAACTCCTAAATTCAGGAAATGCTGTGCAATAAGTAGTTCCAATAGGCACCATCCGTGTGTCACTGCGATTGGACACAGAGCCTGATGACACTATCTTCACTGCCTCACTGCACAGCATGTGTGTGTGGGGAAAACCCATGATTACTACTGGCAAACCTGCTCTTAACAGGGATGATTACTGCCAGGAGGAGAAAGAATCATAGTCCAAACTTACCCAGGGCTACACTATATATAGACGATACCGTTCTGTGGCTAACGAAATGCTTTTATTTGTGAGAGCTTTCGAGATACACTGATCTCTTCTTCCGGCGATGTTACAGTGAATAAAGCAGGCAAGGTTAAACTTAAAAACAGTGCATATACGGTAGGAATGTTATCTGTGACTGAAACCTAACACCCCCCCCCCCCTGTGTAGTATGCGATTCATGACTTGAGGTGTTAAATAGTCCCTGAATGGTCGTGATGTAAGAGTGTGTGTGTGTGTGTGTGTGTGTGTGTGTGTGTGTATATATATATATATATATATATATATCTTATACTATATTTGTGAAAGCACTGTATGCCTGTCTGCATGGCCTCTGTCCCTAGGGGAAATCTCGGTAGGGGGGGGGTGTTGTGGGGCTCACAGTGTTAGCAGCACATCTCCCGGTCTCTTACCCGCCGGTCCCGGAGGCTCCGCCTCTTCCTCCCCGAACATCAGCCTGAAATCCAAGTCATCGTGACCCGCGCGCACCTCCTCCTCTCCCCGTGTCTCCCCCCGGTGCTCCGCTCAGCTCCGCCCCCGGTGCTCCGCTCATCTCCCCCCCGGTGCTCCGCTCAGCTCCCCCCCGGTGCTCCGCTCACCTCCCCCCCGGTGCTCCGCTCAGCTCCCCCCGGTGCTCCACTCACCTACCCCCCGGTGCTCCACTCACCTCCCCCCCGGTGCTCCGCTCAGCTCCCCCCGGTGCTCCACTCACCTACCCCCCGGTGCTCCACTCACCTCCCCCCGGTGCTCCGCTCATCTCCCCCCCGGTGCTCCGCTCAGCTCCCCCCCGGTGCTCCGCTCACCTCCCCCCCGGTGCTCCGCTCAGCTCCCCCCGGTGCTCCACTCACCTACCCCCCGGTGCTCCACTCACCTCCCCCCGGTGCTCCACTCACCTCCCCCCCGGTGCTCCGACAGGCAGTGGGCAGCCAGCCTGCACCTGCCACGCGGCACCTAAGATGGCGGCGTCCGGAAGGACCCCCTTCCTCCCTCGCGGACTAACTAAGATGGCGGCGGCCGGAAGGAGAGGTGACGTGTGTGTGTGTGTCACTGCGTGTGTGTCACTGTGTGTGTGTGTCACTGTGTGTGTGTGTGTGTGTGTGTGTGTGTGTGTGTGTGTGTGTGTGTGTGTGTGTGTGTGTCACTGTGTCACTGTGTGTGTGTGTGTGTGTGTGTGTGTGTGTGTGTGTATGTGTGTGTGTGTGGGACACTGTATGTGTGTGTGTGTGAGTGTGTGTGCCCCCCCTCCTGTCCACTGCCCCCCCCTCCTGTCCACTGTCCCCCCCCTCCTGTCCACTGTCCCCCCGCTCCTGTCCACTGTCCCCCCCTCCTGTCCACTGTCCCCCCGCTCCTGTCCACTGCCCCCCCTCCTGTCCACTGCCCCCCCTCCTGTCCACTGCCCCCCCTCTCCTGTCCACTGCCCCCCCCCTCCTGTCCACTGTCCCCCTCCTGTCCACTGTCCCCCCCTCCCGTCCACTATCCCCCCCCTCCCGTCCACTGTCCCCCCCCCCCTTCCGTCCACTGTCCCCCCCTCCCATCCACTGTCCCCCCCTCCCGTCCACTGTCCCCCCCCCTCCCGTCCACTGTCCCCCCCTCCCATCCACTGTCCCCCCCTCCTCCCGTCCACTGTCCCCCCTCCTCCTGTCCACTGTCCCCCCCTCCTCCTGTCCACTGTCCCTCCCCCTCCCCTCCTCCTGTCCACTGTCCCTCCCCCCTCCTCCTGTCCACTGTCCCTCCCCCCCTCCTGGCTACTGTCCCTCCCCCCTTCCCCTTCTCCTGTCCACTGTCCCTCCCCCCTCCCCTCCTCCTGGCCACTATCCCTCCCCCCCTCCCCTCCTCCTGTCCACTGTCCCTCCCCTCCTCCTGTCCACTGTCCCTCACCCCCTCCCCTCCTCCTGTCCACTGTCCCCCCCTCCCCCCCTTTTCTCCCCCTCTCCCCCCCCCCCCTTTTCCTAGCGGGAAATTTAACTCCCAGGCAACGCCGGGTCTCTCAGCTAGTATATATATATACAGCTCAACCCCCTTATAACGCTGTGCTTGGGGTCCAAAGAATCACATTGCGTTATAAGCGGATCGCCTTATAAATAATGTACAATCATATCCATTGTACAATAAAATATTTGAGATACCAATAATCATGTTGGAAAGTATTCATAAATACGAAAATTGGGAGCCATGCTTTCATCGCGTTATAAGCGGATTCGCGCTGTAACGGATCGCGTTATAACAGGGTTGAGCTGTATATATATATGTATGTATGTATGTAAATATAAATTGGTTAAGAGCCCACAGTGTATACAGCACTTTACAAAAGGTGTATGTGGAGTGGGAGTGGTATATCAATGGTCTGGGTAGGTGTGGAAATGTAAGAGGCTGTAGCATTACTAAAAGTGTGTAGATGTTATGTGGTCCCTATTGGTATATAGGGATGGAATTACATAGAGTATGTGTATGAGACAGCTGTGTGTGCATACATATAGCGCGGTATTTATGGACATGGCCTTTAGCACTCATGGGAAGAGAGTTCTCTCATGTCAGTAGTGACTCATAAAACTTCGGTCTTGGTTTAGGCCATCGCTATGTGTTCTGAACAGTTGAATACATTTGTATTCATGCAACCATCTCTCTTTCGGTGTTCTAAGATTACCTTTGAGTATGACTACCTTTCAGATCGTTCATCTTGTGGCCAGAGTCAGAGAAATGTTCGCCGACAGGACTGTCTCTTGTTCCGCGTGTGATGCTGTGCCGATGCAGATTCATTCTTGTTTAGCCCCTGTCCTGTCTCACCTATGTAGTAGCAGCCCCCTGGGCATTTCATGAACATGATGAGGTACACGACATTGCTGGAGGAACAGGTGATCCTTCCTCTGATTTTGTACTCCAGTTTCCTGTGTGGTATTTGTATTGTTCCCGCTGTGTGGAGCATTGCGCAGGTTTTGCATCTTGCGTCCTGGCATGGTCTTGTCCCACATTCAGTTGTACTGTTATTATTTATTTATAAAATATTTTACCAGGAAGTAAAACATTGAGAGTTACCTCTCGTTTTCAAGTATGTCCTGGGCACAGAGTAAAACAAATAATACATGGTTACAAATACAGTTACATAAATGAACAGGGTATACATTATATACAAGACATTGCGTGCACAGTTAAAGAAAATATATATTATGGGCGTATGAAACAGTTACAGACCAGATTAAAATGTGAGACAGCCTTAGATTTGAAAGAATTTAAACTGGTGGTGGATGTGAGAGTCTTTGGTAGGTTGTTCCAGTTTTGGGGTGCACGGTAGGAGAAGGAGGAACGTCCGGATACTTTGTTGAGCCTTGGGACCATGAACAGTCTTTTGGAGTCTGATCTCAGGTGATATGTTGAATACTTTACTCCTCACCATCATTTTCTTGACATTATGAGGTTGTCTGTATGATAGTAAGGGTGTTTCAGGGAAGACCTGTTGCAGTCTTGTATCTTCCTGGAGAATGGGTTGTAGTTCCCCTGGCGATCTTGCGTAGGGCTTCTAGGTGTGGGTTATATGTGACCACCAAAGGTACCCTGTCGCTTGTCTCTTTTTGCCTGTATTCAAGATCACTTCTTGGTATTCTGGTGGCTTTGTAGATCTTATTGATCACTTTGTTAAATTGGAGAGACTATTGACACAGGATATCCGTATATTTTGGGATATAATAACTCTAGAAAATTACATTAAAGTTAAACGCATACCGAGGGGTCTGCGTATCAAGAAGATGCCATCTTTTGGATTTCCCAGCAAGGACTTTCAATCACAATGGAGAATTATCCTAGATGAATGTTCCAGAAAGCTGATGGAACTTATTGTAGCAACTAAGGTGTCTGAAAAGAAAATGTTATCATGTGACATAGGTGTATTGAAAAAAGAATTGTATAGATTTAAAGATATGGATAAATTCTCAAATAATGACAAAATATTGTTACAGAATATTGAAAAGATGGAGCAGGATGTTATCATTAAAAAGCAGGAGAAATTTTCAAGAGATAGATCTGACTACGAGAAGGGTCAGGTCTATTTCTGGGAAAGACCCGTTTCTACTAGAGATTTCTCCAGGGGTAGATATCCTTCATATTCAACCCCCCGTAAATGGTCTTCAGAAGAAGAGATAAACAATCAGAAGTCCAATACCAGATCCATTTTGAAATCACCTAATGTAGAACGCAGACAGAGTTTTGAAACAGATTCTTCCGACAACACAGACAGACCCTCAGTATCATTTTTTACACAGGATAGACATACCAACAAAGATCAAGAAGGAGGTTATTTCGATAGAACATACTTACCTAATTCTAGAGAGGAACACACTAGAACAAATTATACTAATATGGAGAATAGTCAGTCAAAAAACCAAAAAAGTGCAGGAGGGGTAAAAAGAGTAGAAAGAACGCATGGAGCAGACAGCAAGAGAAAGAAGTACTCCTAAATTCTACATCAAATAATGTTATAAACATTTCTGATACCGTCCTAACATCCTCACAGGTGTTATTGCTAAATAAAGGCCTAAATTATGCACCACAGGAGAACTTTGACCTATTTACAACCATTATAGATCTCCAAAAATATACTAGGAAATGGGCTCTAAAAAAACTATTTGCAAAAAAAGCTGTTAATCCTACAAACACAAATGGCAATCCCTGTGAGAGTGGTGGTAACGGTACCGTTTCTGTTTCAAGTGGAGGTACTTCTTCATTTGCAGATACTGCTTTTACCTTTGACTTACAATCTCTGTATGAAGAGGGTTGTACTGATGCAATTATTGAGCCCCCTTTTTTCGGCCACATTGACTCCAACCTTAAAAAACGGTCTTCCTTTATGCCTTACAACACTAAAGGGCCATGTCTGACAACATTTGAACGACTTGTTGATAGAGATTTAAAGACGCTAGCTAAAGGATATTCATTTTCAAAATCATATTTTACACCTGATAATTTGACTGTACAAGAAAGACTAGATTTAGAAGATCTTAAGAAAAATAAAGACATTGTAATAAAAAATGCCGACAAAGGGGGCGCAATAATTGTTCAATCCTCAAGGAAATACAGAGAGGAAGCACTTAGATTACTAAGTAATACTGACTTTTATGTTAAACTCAAAACAGACCCTACCAAGAGGTTTCTTGGTGAGCTTGAGAAATTGCTTGAACTGGGTGACGTACTATATGTAATAACGAACAAGGAAAGACAATTCCTGGCATGTGAGTCTCCCATTGTACCTGTGTTTCACCATCTCCCAAAGATCCACAAATCACTGGAGGACCCTCCGGGGCGTCCCATAGTGGCCAGTATTGGATCTTTGGGAGATGGTGTATCACGCTACGTGGACAAATTCCTTCAACCAATTGTTAAAAATTTACCTTCATTTATTGAAGATACTTCATCATTGCTACTTTCATTGGGGGATGTTGTTTGGAAAACAGGGTATCGTTGGGTCACCATGGACGTCACGTCACTGTATACCATTATCGAACACCAACATGGACTTCGTGCCATATATCACTATCTTCAACTTTCACCACTTTCCACTGCACAAATCACTTTTATTAATGACGCTATTCTTTTCTTGTTGACTCACAATTATTTTCTGTTTGACTCACAGTTTTTCTTACAAACACAAGGCACAGCAATGGGGACTTCTTTTGCACCCTCATATGCGAATCTTTTTATGGGTTTATGGGAATCTCAACACGTTTATGGTAGCACTAATAAATTTCGTTCCAATATCATTTATTATAAACGCTATATAGATGATTTAATTTTCATATGGGATGGTGATCTTGATAGCATTCACTCTTTCATTCACGACATCAATTGCAATGATCTTCACCTTCACTTTACTTTTGAGACACATACTGAAAAAATAAATTATCTTGACGTGACCATCCATGGTGATCCTACAACAGGTATACAGACAGATATTTTCACGAAACCCCATGCTAGAAATTCATACTTGCATGCCAGCAGTAGTCACCCCAATGCATTGATCCAAGGTATACCTAAAGGACAATTTATGAGATATAAGCGTCTATGCTCTAACCAGGATACATTTTTGGAACATTCCAAGACTTTGGGCTTAAAATTTCTCTCTAGAGGTTATAAACAAGATGTTGTTGAAAGGGCATTTCTAAATGCTGATTTGATGAAACGAGAGGACTTGCTAATCCATAAAAAGAGTAAAAAAGATAAACGAACAGTTATTATGGATAGTCCTCTATTCATTACAAAATACAGCAAACAAGCATTCCAGATAAAACAGATCATTCAGAAGCATTGGAATGTACTGAAAATGGACACAGACCTTGAACAATATACTAATTCGGGTCCTAGATTTGCCTTCAAAAAAGCCAACACACTTGCTACATCAGTATCTAAAAGTATGTTTTTATCAAAAGATTCTAAACTTGGGAACATACCAAAAGGGTTCTTTAAATGCGGTTTTTGCAATTATTGTAAGTATGCCTCTCCAACTAAAAGAATCCGTATACTATACCCTAATGGCAAATATCGGATAAATACATTCATTAACTGCCAAACCACACATGTTGTTTACGTCATTACCTGTGGCTGTAAACAAAGATATGTGGGAAGAACAATAAGATCCTTATATGTCAGAATCTCTGAACATGTCAGACTTATTCATAAACGTGATCTCTCCCATCCAGTCTCCAAACATTTTTCATTATGTCCACTTGGGGGATTAAAGAACTTCTCTTACTATGGTGTTGAACACATTCCCATCCACCCAAGAGGTGGAGATAGACTTAACCGTTTAAATAAGAAAGAGATGTCATGGGTTTTCTCCCTCAACAGTTTGCAACCTTGTGGCCTTAATGTAGAGTGGGAACTAAAACATTTTCTTTATGATTAAATATTTTTTATGATTGATTTTTGAAACGTATATATTTACTAACAAATAATTTACTTAGTTTCATTAGATTTATTTTTCCTATACCCCTCCCCCTTTCCCCTCCCCCCCCCCTTCCCTTCCCTCCCCCCCCCCCTCCCCTCCCTTTCCCCTAACCCCCCCCCCTCCCCCCCCCTCCTCTTTTCCCCTCCTCTCTTTCCCTATCTCTGAGTTATTTCAATTTACTTTTGATTTAAAATGTAACTTCCATTAACTTGACTACTATGATACTATGAAAGTGTTGCTAGTATATATTAATGTTCAAAATGTCGATTATAACCTTTGAGTCTTCGTTGATTCTCCTATCCTATATTTCTGGGTTTGTGATTAAATTTAAATTTAGATTTATATTACTTGTGCTTTATTTTAGCTCAAGGTGCATAGAATTTATATTTTATTGACCTGTCATCTATGTATTTAACTGAGACATTTAGACTTATGTTTATGTTCCTAGTCATAATGATTGGTCTTTTTTACATATATATCTTTTGTTTTAACATGTTTTTCTGACATCTATGTTCATCATGCAGGCACTAGGTCTGACACTGAGGTTGTTAATGTTCATTATGTTGGACACCTGATATTCATTGCATTGAACAACATGTACAGCTGTCCTTAGTTTGCTGATGTATAAATGGATGTCTGATGATGCAAGCGAATCACTCTTTTGACAAAGGCCTCCCAGGCCGAAACGCGTCAAGAGGTTTCGCTTGCACCTTGTGCAAATAAAGCTTTTTTACTTTTCCCATATCAGCCTTCACTTTCTTTTTTGGTGCTGTGCGGCGCATTTACTCTTTTTCTAAGAGATTATTCATGCTGATTCACTGCGCGCCTGCACGCCGAGTCACTGCTGGGTGTTCCTGGCTGTCGGGTCTGCCGTGACGTCACTCAGAAGCACCATCCATGCCGCCGGTCAGGTGACCACCCTCCGCATCGGCGGGCAGCGGGTTGGCGGTGAAGCAACGAGATCCTGCGACGGAGAGACCCCAGCCTATCCAGGAGGAGCGGGAGCATACAGCACAGCAATTTGAAAGACCGGACATCAAGTATTATACGTGAGTTTCCCGTGTTCCAGCCTCATAGTGCTCTTGGTGAGCCGGTTGGAGGGAAGGATACATTTTCTATACTGCTATACGATTGAATACAGCCGGGGTCTATGTGATTTATTGTATCATTGCTCACCAGCAGGACTATGCTTTATTCTGAGCGCCTGGAGGGTTAGTCCATTGATTTACCCATTTGTATGGCTTTGTGGATTTGCTGGTCTACAATTCTGTGGTTATATCCACGGTTTATGAAATCCGATCTCAGGGCTGTAATCCGCTGGCCTCTGTCTGCTGTGTCGGAGCATATCTGGTTGTATCGTATGGCTTGACTGTAGATGGTTGCATGCTTAGTGTGTGCCGGGTGAAAGCTGTTGTCCCTCAAATAGCTGGCTCTGTCTGTAGGTTTGCGGTATACAGAAGTCTGTAGTTGGTTGTTTTTTATAGTAATGGTGGTGTCTAGGAAATATACTTTGTCTGGGGAATGGGTGAGTTTGAGGTTGATGGTCGGGTGGAACGTATTGAAGTTCTCATGGAACTGTATAAGGTCCTGTTCACCAGAGGTCCAAATCAGGAGGATGTCATTGATGTAGCGAAGGTATGTAAGGGGTTTCAAGTGATAGGTGGAAAGAAAGTCACTTTCCAGTTTTGCTCAGAACAGATTGGCATACTGTGGCGCCATCCGTGTGCCCATAGCGGTCCCAGTTGTCTGGAGGTAAGTGTCATTTCCAAATGTGAAGTAGTTATGGGTCAGAATAAATTCGATGCATTTAGTCACTGTCTCTGTGAGTGGCTCCTGCGGTCCCAGAAAGTATCTGCAGGCTGAAATCCCATCTTTGTGGGGGATGTTAGTGTAAAGTGACTCTACATCCACGGTTGCTAGTAGTGTTCCTGTAGGGAGGGGGCCAATAGAATTAAGTTTGTTAAGCCAGTCGGTGGTGTCCTGGATATAGCTGGGTGTGTTCCTGACAAGTGGTTTTAGAATGCCCTCCACTCAGTCAGAAATATTCTCAGTCAGTGTGTCAGATCCAGAGATAATAGGGCGCCCAGGGTTACCCTCTTTGTGAATTTTAGGGAGCATGTAGAATGTGCCCCCTCCCAACCGGAACACTACTAGCAACCATGGGTGCACCCCCTTGAGAAAGGTCCCGTTCCGGGACCGAAACGTCGGTTTGGGCGGCCTATTTTTGTACCTTATGCCTAATACAGATCCTTTGGAATACTATACCTGAGTGCAGTCTTTTCTTACCGGACTGCAAGAATGGTAATATTGTGTGTATATATATATGTATATGTAGCGCAATTTACCCCACCCGCTATATCGCAATTTACCCCATCCGCTGGGAGATATGGGGCTACGGTGTATGTGGTGCGGTGTAATACCTGTGGCTCACAGGAAACCTGAGCCTCCGCTGCTGGGAACCTGGGGTGTACCTGAGTTCGTGATCGGCAGCACCTCCACCTGTGCTGGATTCCGCTGGGCAGAATTACCCCGTTACAGGACAATAAAGAATACACACGTTTAAAGCATAACAGTTTTACTATATACCTCATAGAACCAATAATAAAGATAAGACACACACTCACAGAGGCCTCGCACTGCCGTACCCCTTCACTGTGTTTTCCCAACACCGTGTCCATACCCCAGTGGGGTTTACCCCCAGGTACTGAGGTGCTCCTAGTACTGGACCGTCCCAGTGTCCCCCAAGTGCCAACCCACCCAAATGTGTGAGACAGCGCTGCCCCACTAAAGTGTTGAGTTGGTGCACTGGTGAGTTGAGTACCTGTTGGGTGTGTCCACACCCGGGTGCACTGTAGAAGATAGGATCCACTGATCCAGCGATGTCAGCGATGAGTCCGCCACCACGGTGGGTGGTATCCAGCTGGAGGGTCCCACACTGATGATATTCTCTGATGATCTGGTTCTGGACTGCAGGCCGCAGTCACCGTGCGGCGTTTCACTGTGAACCCTGATACTGATAGTGCTAAGGGGGGCAATGTCCCTGTCTAAGGGCAAGTCCCTATAGCAGCCACAAGCTATGTGGGAGTCGGGGCCTAACAGGGGGTATCTGGCCTAGTGTAGGTGCCACAGACACCTGCATACAGAACCTACCCCTTCCTTTTCCCAGCTCCGACTGGCGTGGTCCCTGACGCACCAAATGTATCAATAGCTGTGCAGGTGGAAGCTGCAGCCCTATGGGCTGGTTCGCGACATGTGGTATGCCTCCCTGGGCATTCTGGGGCTGTAGTCCCCTGCGGAGCTGTTCTCCTATTGGCCGCCGGTTCCTCTATTGTACTGCGCCTACTTGTAATGGCTGCCGCACTATGGGGAAGCACTGCGCATGCGCGGCCAATCCTAATATGGCGGCGCACTGTAAGGGGAACCGCCGCGGACCTCCCGGCGACCGGCTCGCCCAATGGCACTGCGCGCAAAACCTGCAACTACTTGCCTGACTGACCGCAGCTACCGACACCTGTCCCTGCCTCCCCCGCAACCACGATGAAGGCCGTCCTCATCCTCATCCCGTCCATGGTCTACTACAGCCAATCAGATTGGGGATATAGTTCCCATTGTGACAGTAGATGGAGGCGGGGTGTGCAGGATTGGTGGGAGCCCTGCATGCCCGACGTCAGGTCGCCCCCAGTAGGGCCATATGCCCACCAGGCCACGTAGGGTCTAGCCGCAAATCTGGGATGAGTGACTGGTTACACTCATCTTAATTTATAGTTTAAGTTTTGTTTTTTCCCAAGTTCCCGGAGGGGAACTTCCCTTCTTTTTTTTATCCACATCTGCTCCCTACAACCATTAAAGTTTTTCACTCACAACTTTCACATGAGAGAGACACGACATTGGAAATGACTAGTCAAATGCCATTGAAGTTAGTATCCCTGAATGTCAAAGGTCTTAACAGTAATGGTAAACGTAGATTGGCCCTAGAAGAATTTAGGAACCTGAAAGCAGATATTGTTTTCCTGCAAGAGATGCATTTCGATACTCAGGACCACCCCAAACACTTTCGGTGGGACATACCCTATAGCATTTTCTTCTTCTTTTACTAGCAAAAAAAGAGGGGTTGCGATGCTGATTAAACAGGATATTCCGTTCCAGGCTTTGGAGGTTTAGAGAGATCAACTGGGGAGGTCCTTCGTGGTTCACGGGCTTCTCTCAGGCCAACATATTACGTTAGTGAATATCTATGCGCCCAACGAGGGACAAATTGATTTTTTTTAAGGGAAACACTGGAATCTATGAGAGATAGCCAAGAGCAACTTCTAATCTTGGGAGGTGATTTTAATATGGTACCAGATCCGGATGTGGATAAGTCCACCCATCCAGAGCAATCACACTCTGCTATGACATATAGTGTAGCTAAGAAATTTAGACTGCTGCTTAAAGAATATGGTTTGTGGGATGCCTGGTGTGACGATAGTGAGGGTTTGGCCCGGGATTAACGGGGTTACTCCCCAAGGGCCCCCCTCTAACCTTGCCAGGGAGACAAGGGGTTAACTGGGCTGAGGTCCGGAAATGTGATTTAACCCTTGTTATAACATGAAAATGCTTATTCCCCTGTGTAAAATGTATTGTTGCTGGGTCAGTGTCTGCATAACCCACCCACTGGGACTTAAGGGGTTAATCTTATATGCAGTGCTGAATAAACAGTTACCTGAAAACTGGTAATTTGGTAACGGAGTAAGCCAGGACCCTGAGCCTTGGGGTACAGCCTCTGTGTCACCCCCCAAGTACACACATATTAAAAATATAACTTTGTCATAAGAGGAACATATATTTTTGATAAAGTGACTTTTTGCAGTTTTTGAAATTTACAGGCAGAATGCTAATGGTGTGCTAATGCTAATGTACAGGCAGAATGCCTGCCCTTTTGTAATGCATGAGGAACCAGATGGTCTTGACACCTTAAATCTGGGTTACCTCTGTATGCTAAATAGGACATCCTGCTAGAATTTAGCCTGGGGTATTGCTATGCGAGACCCAGGAATGGAAGTGTTTGTTATTCACACCTTCCAGCAAAAGGTATCCTGCTTCAAAGGGTTTATTGATGGGGGTAGGGGTGGAGCTACCCCAAGCAGGATATCAAAATGAGTAACCTTATTAAATATAAGAATACTATGAGATGTCCTTGGCTGAACATGCTAAGACCTACATATTTGTATTCGTGGGACTTCCCCGCCACCAACCGTTACAAACACTTAATATCTGGCCCTTAGTGGTTGCCAGATATTAATATCTCTATTAATTTTCATATTACACTGTAATGTTTGGTCTCTCTGCGAGCGTCAGATGGGACGGAATGTATTAATATATCTCACCTGACTGTATGTATTACTGAACTCAAGTTATGAGGTGATTTGCAGTAAATATGAAATTTTGGTTGAGTTCTGAGAAACTGCAACCCCCTGCTATGATAATGAGCAGGAATGCCAGAATTTACATCGCGTGGTCATCAAAGGCTAAGTTGCTAATTGCTTATGCTTGGCCCAACGGACAAAAGGAATTAACCAGAGTAAGTGAAACTTTTCACACTGGACCCTAGAAGCCCAAAGTCAGCTTCAAAAGCTTCAAAGGGGATTTTACTAGACGGCACGGCGCCGTAAGCTGGGATGCAAGGGTTAAAATGATATATAAGTCAGAGCCACCCTTTTATCCATGTTGTTCATGTTTTGCAAGTTCTTCAAGTGTTCAGTCTGTTCTATACCATCTTGTTTGCTGAGAGAAACGCTATGCACTGTCTTCCTGCCAGAGGTCTTTTCATGCTTTTGGGTGTCTTGATGACTATGAAGAGTGCTGTATGAACTGCCAGTCCAGCTGTGACTGCTTCATCATTTCCATTTTACGTAAGTGTCTATATTTTGCCTGTTATTTGTACAAATCTGTTGTGTTCACCTTTATCAAGGAATAAATTACATTTTATCATATCTAAGTCTCGTCCCAGTTCAAACCCAGGTATATATATATTTATATATAGTTTTGGTGTAAATTACAACCTGTCACAAGCTACCGTGACACCTGGCATAGCTCACATAAAGGACAGAGGGATTACTCTTTTTATTCGCCCCCTTATGATTCGTACTCCATATGATATATTTGTATTTTGGGAGTATTGGTTCACTCAGATATAGGGCCTATCACGTGTTCAGATCATGTCCCAGTGGCGATCCTGTTCGATCCCCCATTTGCTAGCACTCAATCATTCCATTGGAGGATGAACAACTCATTACTGAACTACTAAGATTTTAGCACACAAATTGGAGACTCACTCAAAAATTATTTTCATATCAACAATGGCTTTATAGAATCAACAGCAATGCTATGGGAGGCACATAAGGCAACGATCAGAGGACAGCTTATCTCAATAGCATCACACAGAAAGAGAATAAAAATAGAAAAACAAAAAAATGAAAAGAAAAAATTGTAAAATTAGAATAATCACATAAAAAAAGCCCATCGAGGAAAATTTATATGACTCAGGCAAGGGGGAACTTAAGAGGGTGCAATTAGAAGATGTAGAGAAGGCCCTTAAGTGGACTAAACAGACGTATTATGATAAGAGAGATAAGGCGGACCGGTTATTGGCAAATAAACTTAGAGGGATGAGGTCGAGAGCTTTGGTCCCTGCTATTAGGTTCAAAGGAGAAGGCCACAGGAGTCTCCCGTGACACCATCAAAGGCACCGGGCCCTGATGGTTTCTCAAATCTGTATTATAAAAAATGTATAGAAATCTTAGGGCCATGTTTACTAGACTTATTCAATGATTTTCTCAGTGAAAAACAAATCCCCCCACCGATGACAAAGCCAATATAGTGGTGATCCCTAAAGAGGGTAAGGACCCTTTATGTTGTGGTAGCTACAGGCCAATCTAATTGCTTAACATGGACCTGAAAATGTATAGTACAATCCTGGCTAACAGGTTGAACCCAATAATAATAATTCCTAGATTAATCCAATATGACCAGGTAGGTTTTGTGAGCGAACACCAGGCGTCAGATAACACAAGGAAAACTATTAATGTGATAGATCAGATACATAAATCTTAGATGAAAGCAGTGCTGTTGAGCCTGGATGGATTTTCTAGAGAAGACGTTGGAGGCATTTGGATTTTCGGGGCTCTTTTTACAAGGGATCCGGGCCGTCTATAAGACGGCAACAGCCACTCTGAAGATTCCAGGGGGGGAGAGAAATCTGATAACAATTAAGAACGGGACTAGACAGGGGTGCCCCATCTCTCCTCTTCTTTTGGCCTTGACAATGGAAACCCTTGCGGCTACAATCAGCTTCCCCAAATATACATGGGATTAATATAAAAGATGTGTTAAAAATTATCACTCTTTGCGGATGATATTATCCTTACTATATCTAACTGTCACAGGAGACCAGGCTAAATAGACCTTTATACCGGGATCATATCATTGAGCAAAGCCAATAAGTAAAATAAATTGTAATTTATTCCATAGAAACAGGCAAACACACATTGCATTACAATAGACAGAAAAAGATAGACTTACTGGGGTCTGGGGTTGACAAACTGACTTTTGTAGTTGAAATAAAGTCTTTAAAACAGTCCAGTGCTGAAGTGGGGACTTAAAAAACATTTCGGTTTAAAAAATCCTGCAGCCTTTCTCCTTGCAATCGCAGCATGGCGTCTCTGGGCCCAGCCCGACCCGTTCTTGCCCTTATGGCAAATTGGACTTCTGGAATCACTTGGGAACACATGGAACACCCAAGAAAGAACAACAGCAGAGAGAGTTCTGGGAGGGCGACGAGCTGTCTTATAAACTCCGGAACAGGCTGTCCCACCGCTTGCCCTCCAACCAGTGGCGTGGGAATTTAAACTCCAACCACTCACACACTTTGCCAGGTTTGTGAAAGCTGGCACTTATGGCTTCAGAACAGTGAGCGAGCATGTGCACAAACCGCCATCTTGCCCACTCACTATTCAAAACCCCCCACCGGCTCAATGCCACTACGTCTGGCCAGGTTACAAGGACCCTTTGAACTGAGGATATCGGTACTCCAGTTAGCCCTCCTTGCTGAAAGGGTTTACACCTCTGGGATCTCTGAGGCTTTCAAGTCCTGGCTGTCTCGCACGCATAGGCACCAAGCCTGCTAGCCATGACTTAGAAATCCCACAGTTCATTTACAGGTTATCAATATATATACTGTACACATTAAACTATACCCATTTAATAAAATATATTGTGTCCTGTCTTCTGTGTGCTAAACGTTATGAGTTCCTATTCTGGTGTCATGAATGGAGTGAGTGTATATTCCCTACAAATCACGAGCCTCATTTCTGGTACACATGAGAAAATAACTTTCAAACTTTTAGACACTTTAAAAAAACTTCTCAGCTTTATAACCTAGCTGGAGAAGCCCCATAACCCCTAAACTAGGCTCAGTATACCTGGGCATGTATGTGGGTACCTCTGCTATACTGGGGAGCCCCTGCTATACTAAGGACTCCGTGTATACCTGCAGATATCTTTTAACCCCTTCATACCCATTTACCTTGTCTAGAAGATGCTGCAGCAGGGACTCTGGCGGTGAGTCGCAAGAATGTTTTCGGGGTCCAAGGTTGGCGGAGTAATGCGCTTAGCTGTATTCAAAGATATCACTCAATCTCCGGATACAACTTTTGGGGTATCCTCTAACTCTGGAACCCCGCTACATAGGCACATTCTGCAAAGACTTTCTCTGCCAAACCCACCCTGAAAATTACAGCCTAGAATTCTCCCGATCCCAGCATCCCAGTAAAGGCAAAAATCACATAATTCTTTAATGTCGCAAAATCAGTACACAGTTGCAGTAATACATTTTTGACATCTGGGTCCCAGAGCTAACACTCTAAGACCCAAACACACGGGTCAGGGTTAACCAAGTGGGCTTGACCTTTATTATAAGCCTGGTTAACCCCTTCACCGTCACAAACATACTTACTGGGAACGGGGCTAACGAATAAAACTAGCCTTTAAACGAAATTCACAAAAATGACCTCTGTAGGAGCTTTTTCCAATGACCGGTAGGTACTCACGAATGTCCTGGAATTGATTTTCGCATGCAATGCCAGACGCTAATATAAAAGAGAGAAAAGTTGCGCCAAAAGTGGGTTATCCTACTGTTCAGTATGTAGCTTCAGTCTTTGCACAATGCAGTTCCGCAGCCTGACATAGATACCCTATTATAACCTGCGGTTAAGAAGTTACCTTCTCACTTAAAGGATAGAACCCAGGTGATACAATCACTGGACAGGATAGAATGGCAATCAGATTATATACTTGCTACATGTGACATTACATCTCTGTACACATATATAGACCATGTCCAGGGATGTGAGGCTACATTGTATTGCCTGGAAAAGTACTTAAATTTAGAAGAAATACAGAAAAGATTTTTAATTGATGGAATTGGTTTTATCCTTAATCATAATACTTTCTGGTTCGAGGGTAACTACTTTCTGCAAAAGAGAGGGACCGCAATGGGCACCAGGTTTGCCCCCAGTTACGCCAACCTCTTCCTTGGATGGTGGGAAGATCAAGTAATCTGGCCAAATAAGATGTGGGAGGCAAACCTGGTGCTCTACAAGCGCTATATAAATGACATCATCATCATATGGAAAGGCGACCCCGAATCCCTACATACCTTTTTTACCACAATCAATATTAACAATTTAAATTTAAATTTTACTTATAATGTGAGTTTTACTGAGGTGATATTTTTAGATCTGGAGGTTTTTATTGATAAAGGTACCATTAATACTAAAACACATTTTAAAACAGTAAACTGTAATAATTTTATTAATGCTAACAGTTGCCATAAGAGGAATTGGCTAGAGAATGTCCCCTACGGCTAGTTCAGACGTTTAAAGCGTAACTGTACGCAACATAGTGACTTTGAACAACAAATAATACCGATGAAAAATAAATTTCTGGAGAGACAATATAACACACATACAATCGATAAAGCACTTAAAAAGGTAGGGGAGGTAGACAGACAGGACATGTTAGTCTATAAAGAAACAAAGCCAAAAAATAAAGATGATGTTTTTATTCCTTTTATTACACCATATAGCACAAACTTTAAACAAATAGAAGGGGTTTTAAACAAGCATTGGCACATTTTAAAACAAGACAACCTTTTAAAAGAAATAATCGGAAATAAACCAGCGGTTATTTATTCTAAAGCTCCAAATATTAAACAAAAACTCGTACCGAGTTTTTTACCCCCAAAGACTAAGAGCTGCTGGCTAGATCAATTAACAAAGGGCTTTAAAAGATGCGTAAACTGTAAGGCATGTGGAAACAATAGAGTACCAAATATTAGAATAACTTCCTTTAATTGCACTATATCTAGTCTAGACTATGTTATCAAATCACACATTACTTGCGACAGCAAAGGTGTGATCTATGTACTACAGTGTAGTTGCAACCTGCAGTATGTAGGTAGGACAATTCGAAAACTTAAAACAAGAGTGGGAGAGCACATAAGAAATATTTGTAATGGTTTAGAGACTCATAGCGTCTCAAACCACTATAAAATTAAACATAATCAGAATCCTTCTTGTCTAAAATTCTTTGGAATCGAATTAGTAAAACCCGATTGGAGGGGAGGAGACTACAAAAATCAATAAAAGCGAATCCTTTTGGATTTTCACCCTCCAAACATTGGCACCTAAGGGGTTAAATATAGACATGGAGGTTACAGCTTTTCTACCATAACATCAATTGACCTATTAAATTTATTACCGATTTTTAACAGCCAAGCTAGTATATACTCCATTAACGTGGCATAGGATTGTAAGTATCCTTATCTCAGGATATAGGGTATATGATAAAAAATTGCTGATTGGCTCAGAATTAATGATTCCATGTTAAATAGATGGCATCCCTAAGATCTCTTTACTTCCTATGAGCCATGGTATATTTTTATCCAATATTTAATTCATTTTCAATACCTACATCTTAGAATTACCTCTCTTAAGATTCTTAAATTAGGGTTTACCAAACCATTTTAAAGAAACATTAATTTATATTTTTAATGACAATCTAAGATAAATTTAGTTAATGAGTAAACTATCTCCCCTCCTTAATTATCCATCCTATCTTCTTTATTTTTAGTATTCATTCAATATTCACACAAGAGGCTTGCCATTATTAAAGTTTTTTAGGCATGCCATCTGTTTTTTAATATTGTTGCATCTTACTATTTAACCACTGTTTATATTTTGTGTCACCTTAATAAGTGTATAAAGTATGTTTAATTGAGTTTAAGAACCTATACCTGTGGCATGAGTAAAACCAGCACCCTTGGAGTTAATTTGACAAATCTACAGGATATATAAGACTGCTGTTACCTTGTGCTTGTACACGTCACTGAGGAAGCATTGGCGAAACGCGTTTGACGTTTTTTGGCCACTGCAAGCCACCGTAGTGAGGATTTGATTCCCCTGCTCTATCTGGCTCAGCGTCCCGCCGTCTGCTCATGCGCACGCGCAACGGAGCAGGGAGCTGGAATCTGTGTATGCTGAGGGGTAGGCGGCTTGAGGAGGACATAGCCTGTGCACGGGCTTTTGGAAATTCTCAGCACAGCCACCTACAGTGAAGACCAACACAGCAATCATCTGCCAACAGGGAAACAGCCAGGACAAACCACCCCAACCCAGGAAGGGACGTGTTGTGGAGTCTGGCGGCATCTCCTCTCTATGCCTGAAATTATCGGCCACTTGTAAGTGTTAAATCTCTTTTTTTCAACTGTTAATAAATTTTATTGCACTATTTTTTCCCCTTCTATTTTTTGCTATGGAGGATACCAGGAGGCTTTTCCTCACCCTCAACCAATACAGTCACATAAAGAGAAGAGTACAACAGCTCAAGATATCAGACATTTGATGTGAGTGTGTCTCCTCTCATACAGCATTATCTTTCAACCTCCACTGATCTTCTAACCACCCCCACTCCCCCCCCCTTATTCAAATGAAGAGCTGTGTATAACCACTGTGTTGGTCCCTTACTGTGGTCCCCTCTCTTCTCTCCTTTATTTTACATGCTTTAAACGCCGTGGAGCCACAAGCAGAGCAACGCGCCAGAGGACCCCCTTTTTTCTACCAATGCCAGACGCTACCGCTTCGTTCTTCAGAAGTGGGACTTAGAAGAATTCTTGATTCAAAATCTTTGAAGCCGGCTGGCGTCCATTCAACACATAGCATCTTTGAATTTGCTGATGGTTTGGCGCTTGGAATCTGCGCTCCTGATTGGCTGCAAGGCACCTTATGGGTTTCAGGGTCCCACTCACAAACCTCTGCAGCCTATCAGAGCGTGGGAATTCTCCTGCCAGCCAATCACCGATTTGCCGGTATTGTAAAGCCGGGTGGGTACCTTTTCTCATTCTGCAAAGGGGCATGCACCAACCTGGCACCTCTGCCTCTTTGCATACTGAGCCCACCCGCTGTCCAGGCTCCACAGAGTCTGGGCTCTGGCAAATGGTGGCCGGATAGCTCTGTGTTAGCCCAGGATGCGTGTACTCAAGCAGAACTGCAGTACCCCTCCTGTTCTAACACCTTGGCATCCCTGAGGCTTTCAAGTCCGGACTCCGCACAGACCCATAGGCACCAAGCTTGGTAGCCATCTGGTCCTTCGGAATCCATGACTTGGAAATCCCACAGTTCATTTACAGGTTATCAGTACACATACCTATTAATATAACTCTTTAATAAAATATACGGTGTCCTGTATCTTTTGTGATAAAATGTGTAAGTTCCTATTCTGGTGTCAGGGATGGAGTGAGGATATATACTGCCTACACTCACTAGCCTCATTCTTGGCACACTTTAGAAATAACTTTTAAAACTTTTTCACGCAATAAATCACTCTCATTCAGAATTACGTCTCAGCATGTCCCACCTGCGCACAAAACAAAACCCCACGGTATAAAACCCCGGGACTCCTGCAACCTCTTCCCATTCCTCATTGACCATGGGAACATCTCGCGATGGACTTTATCGTCAACCTTCTCAAATCCATATATTAGTAGTGGTCGACCGCTTCACCAAAGAAGCACATTTTATTCCGCTGGGGCATACCCAGTGCCCCTAAATTAGCCAAGGTATTCGTGAAGGAGGTCTTCATGGGTCAACCCAAACCATAGTTTCAGACCAGGGGTCGCAGTTCGTGTCCAGATTCTGGAGGGTCTTCTGCAAAAAACTCAACGTGGCACTTCACTTGTCTTCTGGATACCACCAGACAAATGGGCAAATGTAGCGGACCAACCAGTCTCTAGAGCAGTTGCTTCGTCTCCGATTCTCAGGGCAACTGGCTCGATCTACTTCCATGGGCAGAGTTTGCACATAATAACCTCAGGAACGAGTCCACTCTACAGTCTCCATTCTTCTCTAATTATGTTTTTCACAATTCTGCCCTTCCCAAGTCAGGTCCCAGTTCAGGAGTTCCGGCCGCTGAAGAGGGGATTCAGGACCTTCAGGCCTCCTGGGCAAGGATCCAGGATAATCTCAGACGGGCCACTACTGTGCAGAAAAAACAGGCCGATCGCCACCGTCAGAAACCACCCAATTATGCTCCGGGTCAGAAGGTATGGTTATCCACCAAAAACATCCGTTTAAAGGTCTCTGTAAGCCTCAAGTTCCCAAAGTGGGAAAGTACCCTCCTTTTTTTTTCTTTCCATTTTTACCCCACAACCATCAAACTGTTTAAAGCACAACTATCACATGAGAGAGAGATATGACACCGGGAATGGCTAGCTAATTCCCATTGAAATTAGTGTTCCTGAATATTAAGGGTTTGAATATTAATGGTAAATGTAGACTAGCCTTAACAAACTCAGAAAACTGAAAGCGGATATTGTTTTTCTGCAAGAGACGCACTTCTATACCCAGGAACCCCCAAACACCTTTAGCAGGACATACCCTATAATAATAACATGTTCTTGTATAGCGCTGCTAGTTTTACGTAGCGCTTTACAGAGACATTTTGCAGGCACAGGTGTGACGGGAGCTGACATGATATGTCCCACATAGGTCACTGAGATTCTACAGAATCGGCACTTGTCCAAGGACAGTTTGAGTCCTTCTTTTGCTAGGCGGTCTAGTACTTTCAGGAGTCTTGTCTCATGTTCCTCCAATGTCTTTCCGAATACGATAGTGTCGTCCAGATACACTGTGACGGGAGCTTTGTGACAGGCTATAATAATACACCAAATAACTGGCTTGAACTGAACGAGGCTTAGATATAATAAAGTATATTTATTCCTTAAATAGGTGAACACAACAATATAGTACAGTAACAGGCAAGAAGTAACACTTACTTGGGGGTGGGGAATGAGAAGTATCAAGTAGCAATTCTCCAGCAATCAGGTCACAATCAAGATGGTATTAGAAGACAAAGGATATAGGGTTGACCACAGTTCATATATCTTTTGTAACCCTATCCTTAACATTAAGTACAGGCTATTGGATAACAATTAGCTGTATCCAATCTTTAACGTGGGAACACATTTTAATCCATGCCCCCCTGCTAGTTAGCTCATGCGCACTAGGACCCTGGGGTCTCATTTCTGTAGCCCCACATTTACATCGGGAATGCCAGCCAGTCTACCAAATGGAATTTCTGGCAGGATACCCTTTGTTGGAAGGTGTAAAATATGACACTCACAGACTGCTCTGGTTTGAGTCGTCTCCACCCTCAGGTAAACAGTGAGGGTGGCAAAACCCTTTGAACAGCACTTAGGCCCTAGACATTGGGTCGCCTCTTTGACCATATGCTTCCTTGTATGCAAAGGAATTTCCTCTGGGTTTTATCCCTGCCTTGGGATACAGTATTATAGGTAAAATATAAACATATTAAAATATCCGGTTCCGTTAGGTCCAGCGGGTCCAAACTACCCTGATCTCAATGCCGGAACTGGGACACCATATGGTCCAAGTTTCAGCCCGCTATGACCTTCGGAACCGGAGTTACACAAATACAACTTAAACTGTTTCCTATTTTAATACAAAAATCTCCGCTGTAAATTAAATCACGTCTTTTCACTAAATCCCCATTGAAAACAACGGGCTCCGCCGCCATAGACTTTCAATGGCAAACCGCCGCCGCTGGCGGCTATGGGAATCCGCCGCCATAGACTTTCAACGGGGCATCGCCGCCGTTGAACTCTATGGGGTTTCTCCGCCATAGCCGGTCAATGGAAATTGGCCGCCATTGGAGTCTATGGGAGAATTCCTGAACCTTCAAGGGGGTCCATACTCCGTCGGGTTGGTCCGAGAGGATCAAGGATGGTTCTGCAGCCATGCCGGAGCAGTGCCTACAGGTAACCCAAACCCTGGCCCTCAGGACCCTCCGGAACCAGAGGTATGGATTCATGGTTTGTAGCTTTTCGGACTTAGTCAAATTCCTGAGCTGTTTCTGCCGCCGCCATTGGAACCTATGGCGCGACCCGCTCTCTCGGCACGACCCTTCTCGGGGGTCCAGGATTCGGGGACCCGGTGGTGGTCGAGTGGGGGGAGGTCTAGGAACTAGGGGGGAAAATAATTTTATTTCTGGGTGCCCTAGAACTGTAGATTCCCACGCCACTTAACGTTGAACTTGACTAACAGTGATCAAAGCTCTTTTTCAGAAAAAGTATCCGCTTTGCGGTTTTGCGGTTTGGACGGCAGCCAACTCGTTCCTGGAAAGCGCCGTCGAGGAATCTCCATTGAAGTCAATGAGCCCATTGACTTACAATGGGAAACCGCCGCTCTTCCTCTCGGACACCACCTGCTGGTCTTCGAGGGAAACAGGTCCAAAACAGCAAGATCCGCCATTGAAATGCATTGAGCTCTAATGGCTGCCTATGGGACTCTGCAAAATGGTGCCTGAAAAGGCGGGAAAATTACACAAAGGGCTATAATCACTAAAGAACTATTAACCCTTGCCCTCCCGGATGGATCCCAGTGTATGTGTGATGCAGACACCGATATAACCAGATATCACAATAAAGCATGGGGACAGGGGAATATACATTTTCATGTTATAACAAGGGTTAAACCACATTTCTGGACTGCAGCCCAGTTAACCCCTTGTCTCCCTGGTGAGGTCAGGGGATGGCCAAATGGGGTGCAACCCCTTTAATACCGGGCCACCCCCTTTCTCCCTCTACAACAGGTCCCTGCTCCGTGGAGCTTACAATCTACGATTTTGGTGCCTGAGGCACAAGGAGATAAAGTGACTTGCCCAAAGTCACAAGGAGTCGACACCAGGAATTGAACCAGGTTCAAACTCTCTATACCAGTCAGTATCTTTTACTCAATGAGCCACTACCTCTCTATAGCATACCCTATAGCATTTTAGTCGGCTTTCACCAGTCAGAAAAGGGGTGTTGCGATTTTGATAAAATAGGATATCCCATTCCAGACACTGGCGGTCAAGAGAGACCAAGGTGGGAGGTCACTTGTGGTCCATGGTCTTCTCTCAAGTCTACATATTACACTAGTGAATATATACGTGCCGAACGAGGGACAAATTGATTTTCTAAGGGGAACATTGGAGTCAATGGGGGATAATCGAGAACAGTTATATATTTTAGGAGGCGATTTAATATGGTCCCAGACCTGGATGTGGACAAGTCCACACATCCAGGGCATTCACATTCTGCAATGACATACAGTGTAGCAAATCAAAGAATTTGGACTGTTGGGCGCCTGGCGTTGCTCGCATAAAGGGCAGAGAGACTATTCCTTCTATTCGCCCCCACACGATTCGTATTCTAGAATCGATAATATTTTTGTATCTCCAAATATCCTGGAAGTATTGGTCCACTCAGATATAGGGTCTATCACTTGGTCGGACCACGCTCTGGTGGCTATTCTGATTGACCCACTATTCGCTAAGATTCAATCATTTGATTGGAGGATGAATGATTCTTTACTAAATTATCCGGAAATTAGCACACAAATTGGAGACTCACTTAAAAATGATTTCGGTCTAGCAATGGGTCTGTAGAATCAACAGCGATTCTATGGGAGGCACATAAGGCCACGATTAGAGGACAGCTTATTTCAATAGCATCATACAGAGAGAGAATAAAAATGGAAAAACAAAAATATTTAACGGAAAAAAATTATAAAGTTGGAAAGTGCACATAAAAAAATCTGTCGAGGAAAGTGTATAAGATTTTGAATCAGGCAAGGGAGGAATTTAAGAGGTTACAATTGGAGAACATAGAGAAGACCCTTAAGTGGACTAAGCAGACATATTATGACAAGGGTGATAAGGCAGATCATCTATTAGCAAACAAACTTAGTGGGATTAGGGCGAGGGTCTCGGTTCCCGCTATTAGAATAAATGGTGGAGGAGTGACTTACAACCCCTCAAGGATCGCAGAGGAATTTGCTAAATTTTATACGGAACTTTACGATCTAGATAATTCAACCACGAATGCTAAAGTTCCGGGCTTGACCCAGAATGAGGACTATTTGAGAGACTGTGCCCTCCTAAAATTGACGGGGAAAGATCATATTTTAAATGCAAAAATAACTCCGGTAGAACTGATGAGAGTGGTTGGCTCTTTGAAACCATCAAAGGAACCGAGGGCCCAGATTTTTAAAATCTGTACTATAAAATGTTTATAGGAGTTTTAGGGCCTTGCCTGTTGGACTATCTGAGAGATTGTAACCTCCTAAAACTGTCAGAGGAAGACCACAAAACTTTAAATACAAACATAACCCGGATAGAGTTAGTAAGGGCGGTTAGCTCTTTGAAGCCATCAAAGGCACTGGACCCTGATGGTTTCTCAAATCTGTATTATAAAAAAATGATAGGAATATTAGAGCCATGTTTACTAGACTTATTCAATGATTTTCTCAGCGGAAAACAAATCCCCCCACAGATGACGAAGGCCAATATAGTGGTGATCCCTAAAGAGGGAAAGGACCCTCTATGTTGTGGTAGCTACAGGCCAATCTCACTGATTAACACGGATTTGAAAATCTAGAGCAAACTTTTAGCCAACAGGTTGAATCCACTACTCCCAAGACTAATTCACTATGATCAGGTGGGATTTATGAATGAACGCCAGCCATCAGACAACACAAGAAAAATTATTAATGTTATTGACCAGACATTTAAGTCTATACTGAAAGCTATGCTGCTGAGCCTAGACGCGGAGAAAGCGTTTGATAGGATAAGGTGGGACTTCCTAGATAAAACACTAGAGGCATTTGGATTTTCCGGATCTTTTTTACAGGGTGTTCGTGCCCTCTGTCAGTTGCCAACAGCGACCCTGAAAATTCCAGGTGGGGAGGGGAACCTTATAAAAATTAAAAATGGGACTAGGCAGGGGTACCCCCTTTCTCCCATTCTTTTCGCTCTCACAATCGAGCCTCTCGCGGCCACTATCAGAGCCTCCCCAAATATACAAGGGATTAAAATAGAAGATGTGGGCTACAAAATATCGCTGTTTGCAGATGATGTCCATGAGAAAAAATGCAAAGCCAGAGAAAACCTGCATCGGATTCCCATGTTGTGCTTAAAGGCTGTGTTAACAGCGAGCATTAACTTATAAGGGTTCCATGTAAAAATGGACTCCAGGCAAAAGGTGACACGGTGTGCTCATTTGCATGTCATTTCCCAGAATCTCTTGCTGCAGTTGAAGCTCTGTATGCTGGGTGATAATGGTGAAAGGCAGGGTTGCAGACCTGAGACCTGTCTAAGACATGTGAATGTACTCGCAAGTGATCTTTTTATTTGCTATATGCTATACGGTGGAGGTTTCTTGTTGCCTTTTTCACCCACTATAACGTAAAATGAACAAGAAAGAGAACACAGGAGCACACCAGGGTAAGGAAAAATTTATTTGACAGGTACAAATAACAAACAAATAGTAACTTACATATAAGTAAAATTCAGTCCGTGTATAGATCAGTCAGGCTCCTCGACACATCGGCAATGCAGTGAAATTGACAGGGGAAGTGCTGGTATGGTAGGTTTCAGTCCCGCGCGCTGGGACTAAGCCGGTCGCACTCTATGATAGCTCACTTCCGGGTTCATGCGCCGTTGTAATACCCTTATGAAGAAAGCCCCCTTGTCCTCATCACCGATATTAGCCGTACCGTGTAGGGAGTAATGACCAATAAATTAAAAAGCACACTGGAGTATAGAGTAACCAAGTGGTTTGTAACCTGGTTCCTCCACTCTTAATCTCCGCTACGCGTTTAGCATCATGTATGCTTCATCAGGCGGTATAGTGGACACCTGCCGGGGGCCTTTATATGCTAACCATGCTGTAACATTGATTGGGTGGGTCAAAAAATCGGACTAATAGTTAAAGGGAAATCAATATGTAAGTTGATTCGTAATGATCTTAGATGGATCATGACATGGGTTCCCTTAGAAGACATACTGATAGTTATTTAACCCATTGTTGGGCAATTGTGGTAGTAATTGTGGTGATAGTTTACCACTTCTATACAGCATTGATAAATAATTAACCCAATATACAGCACAAGTAAATATCAACGGTATAGCCCACAGGTTCCACATATTTGAAAAAGTGTACATAAAAAAAAATATATATATAAAATGAACAGCATTGTAAACAGTTAAACAGTGTTCTATATATAAAAAAATAAAATAAAAAATAAATATATATATATATATATATAAACAACATATGATCCAGAAGAAAAACAGTGGGAGAAAAAGTAAATGGGAGGGGGAGGGTGGATGGGGAAAAAAGGGGGGGGGGAAGGAAAATGTCAATAACTGACATACAGCCATGTAGAATGGCAACAATAATAGTGGGATAAATGAGGTACCAGATATTGCGAAATCTACACATTTCGAGCAATTGATTACTTCAAAAAGGGGGTAAGATCCACATAATCATTCAACCCCCCTGGATATTTGGTCTGAGAGGTAAATATCCAAAATTGCTCCCTTTTTGCAACTTGGAGGTCTCTGTCGCCAGCTCTAATATTGGCCATAATATGTTCTATTCCCATTTAGCACACTCCTGTTGTGTTACACCCATGAACATCCCTAAAATGAGATAGGAGATGAGTGAGTGGTTTGGATGAAGCTATTCATTTGGGAATGTTAGCAATGTTTTTGAGATGCCCTATGATTCGCAATTTGAGATGACGTTTTGTACGACCCACGTACTGTAGTCCGCAGTCACACTCAAGATGTATACTACGTACGTGGACAAACAATCAATGTATTTATTTATTTCATATTTTGAATTTATCACTTTTGATGTAAAGTTGTTTTGTATCAACATTTTTGGACAACTTTTTACACCTATTGCATCTACTGTATGGTCCCCTTTTAAACCCAGCACGTCTCTTAGGTCCTTTTTATTGGCTTTGAGGAGGCTGGGGGTGAGAATGTTTTTTAAATAGCTTGCTTTCGTGAAGACAATAGGTGGTTTCTTCGTTAGAAACCTAGTTAATACTGAATCCATGTGTAAAATGTGCCAGTTTGGCCAAAACAGACCTGAGGCCTGTCTAATACATGTGAATGTACTCACAAGTGATCTTTTTATTTGCTATATGCTATACGGTGGAGGTTTCTTGTTGCCTTTTTCACCCACCATAACGTAAGATGGTATATATTTTTTTTATTGTGGGTTTGGGATTCTAAATTCCAAAAACGTAATGGTGCTCTGGGGTTGTAAATAGGGTTGCCAGGTGTCCAGCATTGAACCGGACTGTCCTGTATTTGGACACTGTCAACTACAAAATTAGAGTTAATACTGGACATGTATACTGGTATTACCTCTCTGGACATAATGACCTGAGTGACTTGGGGGGCCACAGAATTTCCCAGAGCAGAGAGAGGCAGCACTGTTGCTAGGAGGCTGGGTAGCTTCCTTCATCCTTATTGACTGCTACTGGATAATGCAGTCAATCAGGAGGGGGTGTCAGGAGCCTGGGGGTGGGGCCAAGGAGAGGAGGAAACAGCATGGAGTGAGTGTGTCTCAAGCGTGTTGCACCTTTCATCAGTGTCCAGTATTTTTTGAGCAGCCACATGGCCACACTAGTTGTAAACAAAAAAGCAGTGGTACTCCCTTGCCTCTAATACCATCACACTTCGACCACTGTTAATAAATTAAAAAAAATTAAGTCTGTCCAGGCATTGCTTGCAAACTTTCAAGTCTGAAGTTAGGTGTTTGTTCTACATCTCTCTACAGAATTATGTTCCACTTGTTAATGGTTCAATAGCATGAGGGACCCCTTTAGTGTACATCTGTGTTGCCCCAAAGGCAGACACCTGTTGGGGCTCCCCAAGAGCTGCTCCCCTCTGAACAGAACCAGTATGCTAAGGGTAACATTTGCTTGTGCTTTGTGGAACGTCAACCCCACCCACTGGAATGTTAATGAGTCAAGAGGACCAAAAACTTTGAGTTTGCAGCTGCATTCAATCTGTCTCACCCCAAAGGCGGGACACCTGATGGGGCTCCCCAAGAGCTGCTCCCCCTCTGCACAGGACCACCATGCTAAGGTTTAATATTTGCTTGTAGTTTGTGGAACGCCTGTGACGATAGCCTGCCACAGGTATTAAAGGTTACACAAATCACTGGGTTGAACTGAACGAGTCTTAGATATAATAAAGTATATTTATTCCTTTGGATAGGTGAACACACGAATAATACAGTAACAGACAAGAAGTACACTTACTGCACCGACACACTTTATTCGAGCAAATACCCGGTATGTACCTGGCAGATACCTGGAATGCGCCACTCCTAACCTCTGACAAGCCCCGTTGCATTTGCCTTCCCAGCCTGGGTTCATGCCTGGCTGATGGGCGGCTGATCTGTTAAATGATAATGATTAGGATTTAATAGGCTGCAATGCTTCGCGTGTCTACCAGATGGCATAAATTCATGAATTGTAATGCAGTTTATATATATATACTGTGCAGTATTGCAGCCAGCGGGAATAAAATGCTTCAATCCCTGCTTGGAAAATAACTCAATGTACTCGGGCAGAAAACAGTCACAAACCTCAATACACCCGGGTATACCCGAATTCGTGGGACTAGCCAAGCTCGAATAAAGTGTGTCGCCAGTGTACTTTGGGGTTGGGGAATGAGAAGAATGAAGCATAGCAATTCTCTCGCAATCAGGTAGCATTCAGATGATAAATTGAAGCACAGGATACAGGGGAACAACAGTTTATAAACCTTTTGTGCCCTATCCTTAACATTGAGTACCGTGGATTGGTTTTCAATTACCTCTAGCCACTCGTTAACGTGGGAACACAATTTGACTCATGCCCCCTTGCTAGTTGGTACATGCGTAGTAGAGCTCTGGGGTCTCATTTCTATAACCCCTCCTCTACATCAGGAATGCCAGCTAGTCTACCAGTTTGGGATCCTGGCAGGATATTCTTTGTTTGTGAGGTGTGAAATGGAACACTTGAAGACTGCTCTGGTTTGAGTAATCGCCACCCTCATGCAAACAGTGGAGGTGACAAAATCCTTTGAAACATACTCAAGTCCTAGACATTGGGTCGCCTTTCTGGCCATATGCTACCCTGGTATGCAAAGGAATTTCCTCTGGGTTTTACCCATACCTTGAAACACAGTATGTTGGATAAAACATGAACATTTTAAAATAACCGGTTCCTTTGGGTCCAGCAGGTCCAAACTCCCCAGTTCTCAATGCCGGAACTGGGACACCCTATGGTCCAATTTGCGACTTGCTACGACCTGGGGAACCGGAGATACACAAATACACTTAAACCCGTTTCACATTTTAATACACAAATCTCCGCTGTAAATTAAATCACGGTTTTTCACTAAATCCCCATTGAAAACAACGGGCTTCGCCGCCATAGACTTTCAATGGCAAACCGCCGCCGTTGGCGGCTATGGGAATCCCCGCCATAGACTTTCAACGGGGTGATGCCGCCGTTGAAGTCAATGGGGTTTTCCCGCCGTAGCCGGTCAATGGGTTTTGGCCGCCATTGGAGTCTATGGGAAAAGTCCCGAACATTCAAGGGGGTCCATACTCTGTCGGGTTGGCCGAAGCGGGTCAAGGATGGTTCTGCAGCGATGCCGGAGCAGTGGCTACAGATACCCCAAACCATGATCCGCTGGGCCTTCCGGAACCGGAGCCTAATTACCAATTTTCAGCTTTTCACACAGCCTTTTTCTTGAGCTGTTTCTGCCGCTGCCATTGGAACCTATGGCGCGGCCCGCTCTTCTTGGTTCGACCCTTATCGGGGGTCCAGGATACGGGGACCCGGTTGTGGTCGAGTGGGGGGAGGTCTAGGAACTAGGGACAGAAAGAATTTTATTTCTAGGTGCCCTAGAACGGTTTATTCCCACGCCACTTGTCGTTGAACTTGACTTGTAAGTGATCAAAGCTCTCCTATTGAAAATGTATCCGCTTTGCGGTTAAGCGGTTTGGACGGCAGCCAACTCGTTCCTGGACAGCTCTCTCGAGGATTTCTCCATTGAAGTCAATGAGCCCATTGACTTTCAAATGGGAAACCGCCGCTCTCCCTCTCGGACGCCATCTGCTGGTCTTCTCAGGAACAGGACTCAACAGCAAGATTCGCCATTGAAAGACATGGAGTTCCAATGGCGGCCTATGGGAGCCTGCAAAATGGTGCCTGAAAAGGTGGGAAAGTTACACAAAGGGCTATAATCACTATACAACTATTAACCCTTGTGCTCCAGGATGGATCCCAGTGTGTGTGTGATGCAGACACTGATTAACCAGATGTTACAATAAAACAGGGGGAACAGGGGAATATACATTTTTATTTCATAACAGGAGTTAAATCACAGTTCTGGGTCTTAGCCCAGTTAACCCCTTGTCTCCCTGGTGAGGTCAGGGGATGGCCAAATGGGGTGTAACCCCTTTAATCCCGGGCCACCCCCTTTCTCCCTCTACAACGCCAACCAGAGGACATCAGCCATCACATCCGGTGTTGGTGGGAGCAGAGAAACGTGACCGGAGCAGGAGCGTTACTATTGGACAGGCGGGGAGGAACACACCCAAGCGGTCTGACCCGAAAGTCTTCCGACTTCCGTTGCAGCTCCTCCCCAGCTGTCCAATAGTAACACTCCTGCTCTGGTTACGTTCCTCTGCTTGCACCGGCTGTGAAGACTGTCATCATATGCTGCCACCGGCTGAAGAATGAAGTCCTCTGCTGCCATCGGCTGAAGGATGTTTTCCTCTGCTCCCACCACCACCAGGATGTCGCTGAGGTCCTCCTTACTCTCTGGCGCCGGCTGCAGGTAAGTCTCTTCTGCTGCTCTGGTCCTGCCATTCTCCAAGAGGAGGACCGAGAGAGCAAAGCAGAACAGAAATTACCCGGAACCGGGCCCAGCGTCCTGGGCCGGTTCCGGGTACTTTGAATATGACCGGGAATCAGGTAATTTACGGGTACCCGGTACATCACTAGTAGTCTCAAAATTGCTTCAGCTGATATCTGAAACAATGTAGTCTCTAATATGGTTAAATTGAGCCAAAGTTGCCATAAGTATTAAAGATGTAGCCATTAAGACCCTGCTATTCTCTGTTGTATACAGCCTCGGTAAGTCTGTAATAAGCCCTGATAAGATCATGGGAGGGGGGAATAGAGGTCCCTCCTACGCTAATAGAATGAGTCTGTATACTGTAACAGAAATAGCTAAGGCCGCGGGCATGGTGCCCTGGGCTGCGCTGAGCCGTGCTCCTGCTCAGCCTCGCCTGCTCAAGCTGGTGTTTTTTTGCGTCCTGGCAGTGAGCGCGCTTTGGAGGCGGGGCGGAGGCGTGGTGGGAGGCGGGGCTAGTCCCTCGTTCTCATTGGATGTTTGCAGTCACGTGACCGGCCCTGCGCTCTGGAGAGCACGAAAACGTAATTTTATATGTCGGCTGCAATTCAGCACGCGCCCGCTAAAGCCATACACATACAAAATGCAGGTGGTAAGTGTGCTGGCTCAGTACGCTATTTTCTACTATGCCCGCGGCCTAAGGCTGCATCCATGCTTAGAGCGATCGTGCTTGCGACAGCGCGATCAAGTACATTGAGTCTATGGCAACATCCATAGAGCGTGCACGTGCGCGACTGGTTTTTCTGAAGACAAATTTTTGTCTTTGTTTCACGACGGCGGGGTCACGTGAGCGGTTCGCCCAAAGAGGGCAAACCAGCTGTTATATCATCGGCCACGCCTCCGACATCTCCCTGTCGCGAGGATCTGTAGTCCCCAGATCCCTCGACTGACAGGCACACGTGAGGCCATGTGCTCCGTCGCGCATGCACCATTTACTCTGCCTAAATAAACTCAGCGCATTCACTATAGAATTGCTCCGTTGGCCGCGATACCAACCCGAGTTATAAGTACATTGCTTGTAAATTCCCGATATGCACACAGAGATGCTAGTGACGGCAGAATGGCGATTGACGATTGTTTCGCGTAATCATGGTGTTTTTTCACAAAGAAAAGAAAAAAGAAAGTTACAGAAATAGTCTTTTTTTTTTTTAATGCATCAATAATTATTGATTTGTTTCCACTTTTCTCTATGCAGAGGAAGAAATACAAGAGACAGTATAAAATTGGTAGTGTAGAAGCTGCTGAAAGGGTCTACCTTGACACACAGTGCCGTCAGTGCCTATGCACCAAGCCCCACGCGCTTCCCCACAACAATGAAACCGATTGCCGTGAGAGAGCACAGGGCCTCTATAAGTGTCTCTTACCTTCTGATTGCCGTTGGAGAGCGGCCTCTCATCCTGCAGGATTGCATTGTGACGGCACCACAATGTCACATGACACCACATAGCAGGAGGTGCCACTCCGGAGAAGGTAAGAGGCCCTGCCACCAAAACCCCACTGCGCGGAGCCCCATAAAACTCCTAGGCCCTGGTTGCAGGTTTGAAATGTTTGGGCCAAAGGATTGAACTGAATGGCCGATACTAAAAAACATAGAAACAAACTAAATATTTTGTCATATTGGATGTGCATTGAGGCTTCTTTGTTTCATGCTGTATATTTGAGGTCACTATTCAAATAGCACTCCAATTGACACAAATAAATATATACATATATATATAATATAGTTACTCACTGACTTGGGTTTGAGCTTGCTAAAATTGTTTATGTCTAATTGTTAATTCATCAAGATTGGTAAGTTTCACCTCTCCTCCCACTGCCAATAATCATCTCTGCCCTATGCCTCCATCTGTTTCTTTATCTTCCATTGAGGCTCACTCTGTCCAGCTTTTCTACCCTCTCTCTGCACGTGACAGTCATCTACAGATGGCCTACTTCTATATCCTCTACCTCCTCCTTTCTCTCTGACTTTGAATCCTGGCTTTCCTTCTTTCTGTCCTCTGACTCTCCTATCCTTTAACTGGGGGACTTCAACCAGCATATTTATGATCCCTCAGTCTCCTGGGCATCTCACTTTCTCTATTTATCCTCCACCAATGGATCAATTCCAGTATCCACAAGCATGGTCATTATCTAGACCTGGTCTTTACTAAAAATTGTTCCCTTTCTGATTTCTCGATCTCCTCACCAAAACCTTTGCTTTTCTTAAATATCCAATAGGGTTTATATTAACCAATTCCATGCCTTCTCAAACTAAATTATGTATGCATTAGACAAACAATTAGTAATTAAGAGTCAGAGTATGTGCAAAAATAAGTGAAATCCTGGTTTTATCAGCTAAATTAAAGGTGATAATTAGGAAACACATGCCACAATCAAAAGAAATGTCTGAGGACCTTGGAAAAGCAGTTATTGATGCTCGTCAGTCTAGAAAAGGGTTACAAAACAATTTCTAAGAATTTGGCACTCCAACAATCTACTGCCAGACAAATGGAGAAAGTTCAAGAACACAGACACTCTACCCCAGGAGCAGTCATCTTACCAAAGTCTCTCCAAGAACAAACTGGCAAATCATCCAGATCCAGGAAGTCACAAAGAACCAGAGTAACATCCAAGGATCTGCAGCCCACTCGCGCCTTGGCTAATGTGAGTGTTCATGACTATAAGAAAGACTGAACAAGAATAGTGTTCATGGAAGGATAGCCAGGAGGAAACCACTGCTCTCTAAAAAGAACATTGCTGCCCGTCTGAAGTTCATCAAAGAGCACATAGATGATACACAAGACTTCTGGAACAGTGTTCTCTGGACAGACAAGTCAAATGTAGAACTATTTGGCCTCAATTAGAAACATTGTTTGGTGAAAACCAAACACTGCGTTCGAACAGAAGACCCTCATCCCAACCGTCAAGCATAATGGTGTGAGTGTAATAGTTTGGGGCTGCTTTGCTGCCTCAAAACCTGGACGGCTTGCCATCATTGACACAACCATGAATTCTGCATTGTATCAGAAGATTCTAGAGGAGCATGTCAGGCCATCCGTTCATGAGCTGAACCAAAAATTAGGTCATGCAGCAAGACAATGATCCAAAACATACAAGCAGAACTACAAAAGTATGGCTGAATAAGAAATTACACATTTTAGAATGGTCTAATCAAAGTTCGGACCTAAACCCCATTGAAATGTTGTGGCAGGAACTGAACCGAGTTGTCCTTGCAAGGAAGCCCTCAAATGTCACAGAGTTGATGTAGTTCTGTAAGGAGAAATGGGTCAAAATTCCTCAAAAACCAATGTGAGAGACTGACCAGCACTTATATGAAATGCTTAATTGAAGTTATTGCTGCTCAAGGGGGCGCCGTCAGATACTGAATCTAAAGGTACACATACCTTTTCAAATATGGATATTAAATGTTGAATCATTTGTGGATACATAACTGTTCAAATGGTATCATGTTTTATGTCATTTGTTTCATCAGGTTATCTGTATCTATTAGGGCAGATTAAGATCTAATAGCATGTTAAGTTTGAAATATTTGAAAATTCTAAGGGGTTCAAACTCTCACCGCTGTAGCTGTTCTGTGTGCATATAATTGGGGGCTACCCTTTGCCGCCTCTTTGCTGGTTGAGATCCCTTTGTTTTCTGTTATATCTTTGTAAGACAGTCATTGTGTTTGCTATGCAACTCCAATAAAATATGTACTTCTGCTTTGCTAGACAAAGGACACACACACACACACACACACACACACACACACACACACACACACACACACACACACACGATTAGACTGCAGCCATAAAAAGAACAGTAAGCATATACTTATGGTGCAGTAAAAATGACCAAGACAAATAGTTAAAGCCTTTTCTTAAACATATGGGAAACATTTTTACGGTCTTCCTCCTCCAGAAATAAATTGAACAGAATTGTATTGCAATGCAACAGACAAATAATTGTTTGTTAATATAGCAGAAATGGGATCAGGAACAAGCAAAAATAATTTGCTATTTGCAGACTTGTGGAGCCAAAGGTGTTGAAGGACACAAGTAAGAAGGGTTATTTTGAAGTACACAACCCTCCTTCCTCCCTTGCAGGAAATCCACTAGAAGCATGAAACATAAAACTTCAAAATGAATGTGTTTAGATATGTAGCGTTCTTTATCCTAAACACAAGCACATTAAAAGTCACGAGATCGCGTGATGTTACCAGCCGTTCCGTTTATTTAAAGGGCCACGGTAAGTCATGCGTTAACTCACGTTGGCGATATCATGCATGAACACTAGTGAGTTAAGAATAAAGGGACCTACATCTTTATACACACACACACACACACACACACACACACACACACGTTCAAGAAAAAAAAATATTAGCAGGTATAGGATTTTAAAGAGATGGTATGCGTGTTTAACTTACATTTAGTTATAAAATGCTAAAATATTAATTATATACACTAACAAATCAGAAATCTATGTACAATATTGACAGATGTGTAGACAGCTGCAGAGTAGACCCTCATCCATCCATGGTGGTTGTCCTAATTTCGCCCAAAACAGCCCACTTTGTAACAATGACTAATTCTCTTTATTTCAGAAATGTATGCTTGGCCTTTCATAGGAAAATCTGTGTACAACAAAAGTGACAAGCAACTGAGCTCACCATTCACTGAGAACCAAAACGCTGCTCAGTAATCACTGCTGAATACAGGCAATGGCTATTCAGCATCTGGGCCATCTCCAAAACCTAGACTCAAACTAAAGGACAATTCTTTGTGTTTTATTTTCAGTGTGCAAATGACAAATAAACACTCAACTCTGTACTAGAAAAACCATAATCATGTATATTTTAATTCCACTTTACACTTATACAAAAACACGAGAAAACAGGTAGCTAATATTTTCTTTACACATCAGATGTTTTTTTACAAAATGACATTACAAATTGAATAAATATACTTTCATATTTATAATTATTTACATATGTGAAAATGGTACAACTTGGCTGCAAAGTCTTGTGGGACTGTGTGTGATGCGAAAAAGAAATATATTTTACTCTGATTAGTACATAAAATGGCATGACTTTCTGTTTACTAAAAGTGTCAAATGCATTTTTCTTGAATACATTATGTCGACATTTAATATGGTCAATTACAATACATACACAAGCAGAAATACATCCCGTATACCCGTGTGCTGTAATCCCACATGAGAAATACAATGCAGAGTGATAGCCTTGTTATTGTCTGTTATTCTGCTCACGCTGCGGCTAACTTTGTTCCATGCCGGCCATTAGTGACAAAGCAAGAGACTCCACTGTGAAAAGCAAAATAAATACAAAATTAAAACCGTATATTGAATGGCGTTTGAAAAGTATCATTTTTTTTTTTGGTAATAAATATATTTCTATACATCCAAGTTTGCACATGGGGGTGTGACTGGGAATTTGGAAAACCATCCCCTTTCTTTTTTAGCTATGGGGAGCCAACAAACAAAAGATGATTTAAAATAAATCTCCCCACTTTAAAATGAGCAAGAAGAGCTGCAAGGACCTTCTGTATATCCGTATGAAAAATGCTGCTCACCTCTCACATCGGGCTGAGGAGGATGTGGGATGGAGGTATAAGGGAACAAAAACTGCTACAATTCCTTATGGAACTTTTCGATTTACTGCCTATTGATCTGCCTTTCCTTCACTTTCCTTCTTCTGTTTCTTCATATGTGCTGCTCTATCTCACACTTGCTGGTGTGGAAGACATAAGTATTGCAGGCTACTAAGTCTTCCCGTGAAAAGTAAAGATACTGTATGAGCTGCAGCGCAGGGCAAATATATGCACACCGAGCATGTGGAGTGAAGTATAAATTAAACTCTACACTTACAGTGGGGAAATGATCCTCTGCAGACTGCTTTGTTTAGTACTTTCACAAGAAATTTGTGGCAATTTGTAAAGTCAGATTCCATCTTCACAATAGATTCCATCCTGCAGTAAAGAAACAGCAACACAATTTAAGAAACCTCTTGTAATAAAGGGTAAATGTGTGTCCTTGATGGCAACGTCCATTGCTCAAGACATTTTAATACTAACAGTCTTCAAGCCCAGCTAAATATATTTTTGAAATCTTCCCAAACAAATGATATCTTTTTAGCAGGTTCTGCAGTGTGCAATACTACATGTATGTATGGCCATTAATGTACATAGCGCTTTACAGCAGTAACACACGTGACAATCATATAAATATCAAATAACACATAATGGGAAGAAGTGCTTCAGACAAAGTAACATTTAGGAAAAGGAGTCCCTGCCCCGAAGAGCTTACAATCTAATTGGTAGGTACGAAGAACGGACAGAGACAGTAGTAGGGTGTTCTGGCAAGTGCGTCTGCAGGGGGCCACGGGTTACGTATGAGGCATGAATCAGCCATGGAGTTACTCATATGCTTCGTTAAACAGGTTTGGTTTAAGGTGGGAGTTAAAGGTGGATAGAGAGGGTGCTACTTGGATATTATGGGGAAGGGCATTCCAGGTGTGGGGCAGTCAGTGAGAAAGGTTTAAAGCGGGAGAGGGCTTTGGTTACAGAAGGGGTAGAGAGAAGACATCCTTGAGCAGAACACAAGATTTGGGATGGTGTATAGCGAGAAATTAGGTATGAGATGTAAGGAGGAGCAGAAGAGAGTAAAACTTTGAAAGTGAGGAGGAGAATTGAGTGACACAGAATTTGATAGGAAGCCAAGAGAGGGATTTCAGCAGGGAGACGCGGTGACAGATTTAGGAAAGTGTAGAGTGATTCTGGCAGCAACATTTAGGATAGATTGTAGGGGAGACAGGTGAGAGGCAGGAAGGCCGGACAGCAGGAGGTTACAGTCATCAAGACGGGAGAGAATGAGTTCCTGTGTCAGAATTTTAGCAGTCGAGCAACAGAGGAAAGGGCGTATCTTTGTAATATTGCGGAGGAAAAAAACAACAGATTTTAGCTACCCTTTGAATGTGAGAGGAGAATGTGGGAGGAGTCAAGTGTGATCCGTAGGCTGCGTGCTTCTGCTACTGGGTGAATGATAGTACAACCAACAGTAATGTGGAAGGAGATAGTAGGGCTAGGTTGGGAAGAAGTACAAGGAGCTCTGTTTTTGCCATGTTCATTTTAAGTCGGCAGAGGGCCATCCAGGATGATATAGCAGAAAGACATTCAGAAACTTTAGTCTGTACAGCAGTTGTAAGGTCAGGAGTTGAAAAGTAAATTTGTTTGTCATCACCATAGAGGTGATATTTGAACCCAAGACATGTGATTATGTCACCTAGGGAGAGTGTACAGAAAAATAAATAAAAAATAGTCACAGGACAAGGCCCTGGGGTACCCCTACAGAGAGATCGATAGAGGAGGAGGTGGTGTTAGCGAGACACTGAAAGTACGGTGACAGAGGTAAAAGAAAATCCAGGATAGAGCTTTGTTACGAATACCAAGAGTACAGAGAAGGAGAAGAGGGTGGTCCACAGTATCAAATGCTGCAGAGAGGTCAAGTAATATGAGCAGAGTATAATGACCTTTGTCTTTGGCAGCATGGAGGTCTTTAGTTATTTTAGTGAGGGCTGTTTCAGTGGAGTTGGCAGTGCGGAAGCCAGATTGTAGATGGTCTAGGAGAGAATAGATGGCAAGAAAGTGGAGCAAGCGAGAGAATACAAGATGTTCAAGGAGTTTAGAGGCAAAAGGCAAGAGGGGCAGGCTAATAGTTAGAAACACAGGTAGGGTTAAGCTTGCTATTTTTGAGTAATGGTATAACTGGTACCTTTCCCACCTCCTTCAAACATACAAAAGAGTAGGAGGAGGAGTAAAAAATGTGTGTGAGTAGGGATTATAGTAGGGGCAAGAGGTTTAAGGAAATTGGAGGGAATGGGGTCAAGAGAACAGGTAGTAGAGGGAGAAGAAGATCAGCAAGGACACCTTCTCCTCTGTGACAGTGGAAAGAGAGTCAATGAAGGGGTGTAGGATGGGAGTAGGATACAGAGGGGATGTCATTATGTATGAATTCCAGCTTTTCCTTGAAATAGTTGGCAAAGTCCTGAGGTGAGATGTAGGAAGAACAGGCAGCAGAGGGTGGTCTGAGTAGGGAGTCAAAGACAGAAGTGTTGGCGTGGGTTAGACTTGTGCGTGTTGATTAGTGAAGAAAAGTATGTTTGTTTAGCTTGAGAGAGGGCAGAGTTGAAACAGGACAGCATAAATTTGTAGTGAAGGAAGTCTGCGAGAGCGTGAGATTTCCTCCAGAGGCGTTCAGAGGAACGAGTGCAGGAACGCAGCATGCGTGTGGGAATTTAGCCATGGTCTGGGTTTAGAAGGGCGAGAATAGCAGAGAGAAAGCAGGGCATGTAGATCAAGAGAGGAGGATAGGGCAGTTCCTGACCAGGTTATCAGGGTCTGGAGCAGAGCTGCGAGGGGAGAGGGAGGAGAGTAAAGTGGAGTCAAAAGCTGGTAGGTTAATAGAGTGCAGGTCTCTGCAGAAACGAGGGGTAGATGGAGGTAGAGAAGGGGAGAAGTGAGAGAGAAAATGAGATGAGGTTATGTCAGAGAGAGGAAAGAGGGAAATGGAGAAATCGGAGAGAGAAAAGTTTTTAGTGAAGACCAGATCTAGGTAATGGCCATCCTTGTGGGTGCTGGCTGCAGTCCACTGTTGAAGGCCAAAAGAAGAGGTTAGAGAGTGAAAGCGGGAAGCCCAGGGGAGAGAGGGGTCATCAATATGGCAGTGGAAGTCCCCAAGGAGAGGAACAGGGGAGTCTGAGGTGAGAAAGAAAGCCAGGATTCAAAGTGAGAGACACAGAAGAGGGATGAGTAGAGGTAGGTGGGGGATAGATGACTGCCACGTGGACAGGGAGAGGAGAAAATATCTGGACAGCGTGAGCCTCAAAAGGCGGGAAAAGCAAGAGAAGAAGGAATAGGAAGGGTTTGGTAATGGCACATAGAGGAGAGGCGGAGATCCACGTCTCCACCCCTGCCATCAGGGCACGGAGTGCAGGAGAAAGAAATGCCACCTTAAGAGAGGGCAGCTTCCAGAGCAGAGTCAGATTGAGTGAGCCAAGTCTCAGTTATAGCAAAGAGGAGCAGTGAATGAGAGAAAAATAAGTAATGCACAGGAAAGGAACTTTTTAGAAAGGGAGCGTGCATTCCAAAGGGCACGGGAGAAAGGGAGAGAGGAGGGAGGGTGACAGGGGATGGGTATGAGGTTGGAGGGGTTGACACCAGAAGGAGTAGAAGTTGCATGTGGGAGGCGAGAACGGGAGCATGTACAGTAGGAATAAGGCAGGGACCAGAATTGGGAGAGATATCCCCAGAAGAAAGGAGGAGAAGCATGGAAAGAAAGAGAATGTGGTTTATTGTTTTCTGGGCAAAAGTTAAACAGTCAAGTAAACGCTGCATGAACTTAACCAGTATTAGAGCTGCAAATAGGCAGATATAAAACAAATGTTAAAAAAATAGTACAATGTTAACCAAGCCATAACACATTTAATCGAAGAATTAATGTGAAAACATAATCTAGTAAAGCTATATACTTATTAACTAGACAACCTCAGGTTTAAAAATTAAGTGACTACTAAATATCTGTATTTTGTCCTTGCAAATGGAAGAAAAACAAAAAATGATGAAAAAAAGGTCTTATGCCAAACTATAAGATCCCTACCCAAAAACAAAACTGCTACCAAGAACGAAAGTTCGATCTACCTTAAACCTAAAACACAAACTATGATTATTCACTGAAACATTAGCCGTAACACTTTTCTAAAACACAAAACCCAACCAAAATATTAACCATAGCCCTGACTCAAAAAAGTAGCCCCATCACTACACTAAACAAAAATAACTCACCACACCCATATTACAAATTCTGACCCTACCCCAACACCAACCCGATTAAGGACCGGATTCACAAAGCCCTGCTAATTCAGGGCTCATATTGTGACTTACCTAAAACAGTAACAGACGTTATTTTCCTTGCGGTTAACGCACACTCACCAAGCTAATTATATGTAAAAACAACAGCCGTTGTAGATGTCATTAGCATAGGCTTAACGTCACGATATTGTAGCATAACGTGGTGTCATCTTCTAATAACGTGACCTAAAGTTGGTCTTAGCCTAACTGTCATCCAGACAAGGCCGAAATACCTGGGAAATATAATTAATTTGACTACGCTTTGCACATTAAAATTAGCATATTTCCCAGGTACCTCAGGTGTGTTCACAGGTATCTCCTACTCCTCCTACTGCTATGGATGGAATTCTCTCTAATTATTGATGCATCACATTTTTTTTCTACTTTGCTTTTTCTACTTCACAGGTATCTCCACATGTTGTATAGAGGAGTGTTTTGGGAGATACAAGTCAATGGGTACTTTACTAAATTAGACTCTCCCTGAAAAGTCCTTTTTTTAAGGGCCTGGATCGGTGTGACAGCAACGCTAACGTCCTTGGATAAGCAATGTGAGGGTAAACTGTTATTTTGCATCTCTTCACCAATAGCCATTATAGTTAATGCAACGATCTTAATGGGAGAAAATGGCTTAATGTTACAATATCGGCCTCTGAAGATATGCTGTAAGGCTTAATCTGACATTAAGCTAAATTTATTGGAGCTTTGTGGATTTTTTGCTCAAGGACCCTAACCCAAATTCTAACTTCAAGGTGGGAAGAAAGTGAACGAGAAAAAAAAGGGAGCGAGAGCGAGCGAAAAAAAAAAAGGGAGCGAGAGCGAGCGAAAAAAAAGGGAGCGAGCGCGAGCGAGAAAAAAAGGGAGCGAGAGAAAAAAAGGGAGCTAGAGAAAAAAAAGGGAGCGAGAGCGAGCGAAAGAAAAAGGGAGCGAGAGCGAGCGAAAAATAAGGGAGCGAGAGAGAGCGAAAGAAAAAGGGAGCGAGCGAAAGGAAAAGGGAGCGCGAGTGAAAGAAAATGAAAACGGTTTTATGGGCTACCAAGGAGCACAAAAATGCAACATTTCATACAATGCGAACATTGGCAGGTCTTGACAAAAATAGACACTGAAAGGCAACTTTGGTTTTGGTCAAAACTACTGTAAATCTTCTGTTCACTGTCAAAAATATCCTCCAGCATTGTTATGGGAAGTAATGGATTTTTAAAAATATGGTCTTACTTCCACGCTCCTATTCCAGCATGCCATCGATCAGCAAACATCAGTACAACATTCATCACCTTCATTATTGCTTCTTTTACAGAGCTCACCTAAAAAAACAAATTAAGAGAAAAAGAAGCAAGTTGCTCAGAAACAACTGAGACATCACAGGCATTTTAATAAGCGCAGGTGAACATATCCATAAATTAGCTCTCTATGTGCATGATATCCTATTGACCCCAACTAATCCAATCACCTTTATACCAAGTTTTATGAAAGCAATACTGTACAGCAGTTTAGCCGAGTACCTCATATTCAAATTCTTTTCACCAAGTCTGAAGCACTAAACATCTTTACCACACAAATGAGCAGTGTTTGTCACAATATTATTCTTGTCCATTTTAACATAGACCCCTGTAAGCTTATGTCTGTCTTATTACACAGCTTTTCAGCACAGTCTGGGTTAAAACCCAGGAAGTAATACCAGTAACTTCACCAGAAGTTATCGGGAACTGACAGGACCTTGGAGCTGAAAATAGTGCTGTTCCGTTCTGGAGCACCCAAACAGGATGTTAGTTAGGCTGAATTGCTTATTTAACACTAAGCAATACTTCAATATCACACCAAAGTGCGCAGAGTTTGGTTTTACAAGGATGCATACAAGAATTATGAACCACATTTACAAAAAATGTTTGCATGCATCTTCAAGTTTTTGCCTATCACGTGAGCACTGATCAACTGTCACAAAATGCTTTAAAAACAGCATTGCGGGTTTGCCGCCTTAAAACAAGGTTTATTTCTGTTTTAAAAAAAAGGTACACATACAGCAATCTTTGCTTACTAGGTTTGCATCGTTCAGGCAATGTAATAATCATTGAAAAGCAGATGAGATGCCTCAAACTGCCTCAAACTCAGACACATGCTACAGGGAGGTGATTGGCACATCTACTGTAAGCACTGTGCATTATCCCTGAGGAGGGAAAGGATATTGGATGTGGCCAAGAGTAAGTAAGGGCCATTTTGGTTAAAAAATAATAATAATAATATGGAAACACAGTAATTATGAAATGTGATTTTACAGCCTGCGATGAATTCCATGAGTTTATAATACCCGGTGCAGAAGCAGAATGCCACAATTATCTCCGAGAGATTTATTTTTCCCTTTCATCTACAAATGGCAGATTAAGTGGCACGAACTACCTATTACTGCAAGGAAGGCTTTAATAAAAGGCGACATTTTAGCGCTTATTTTCTAAATTACAATTATTAAGGAACCCCAGGCTCTCACTAAAGCCCAAGACTAAACAGAAAACAAAACATTTGAGCAAATCCAGAATAAGGGGCGTTTTTGTATAAAAGTGATTCCTGTACCAGTGAACAGATTTGGGGGTACATGATAATCTATATTCATCATGTAGTGCTCCATAGAAAAAAGAAATATGAGAAAGGACATCTTGGATGCCAATAAAAGGCCTTTATTGCAATGTCATCTGCTGCCTCCCTGTGGTAGATTTAATAGGGGACAATTTAATCATTGACAACTGAAAATGAATGATGGAACATGCATCAGGCTAAATATCTAGGTACGGACAACTCCCTCTCCACAAGACCTATATAAATCAAATTATCCTAAACGTAATTATATATGGAATAAATGAACAATCTCCTCGGTAGGTAGAATTAACGTAACCAAAATTAACATTTTGCCGAGAATATTGTATCGTTTTCAAACTATCCTTAATGCTTTAACTCGATCGATAACATGCATAGACTGGACCCTGTTGAAGTAGCAGCATCTGATTTCAGAAGTTGAGGGGGTCTGGGTTGCCTCGGCGTGCAGGTCCAACCTCACATCCTTCCCCTCTCCTTTGATCCCTATCTTGGATAACCCAGAGTTCGCAGCAGGGGGTTCCAGAGGGAGTTCAGTAAATGGAAAGGTGCAGGAGTCACAATGATATCAGATCTTTTATTCATAGCCCAACTTAAACCATTTTCATTTCTAAAAGATAAAACATCAATAGCCTGACAAAGTTATGGCATTACACACAAATGAAGCACTTCATCCATTCTCATACCGCAAAAAAAAGACCTCTTAAGGCAGAAGTGTATTTTGAGACAATTTCCTCCATCTGAGCTCAACTGGGCATACCTGTAATCTCTCCGCCATATATAAGATACTCAAAGATTTTGACCATAATTTGACTTTGAGGTTTCAAAGCCAAGTACTAATAACATTACTAAACTCATGCTGTTCCATGATAGAAATTCACATTTTTTTTTACCTTCTCTCTCAAAAGACAGCGATCGTGAATGGTAGACAGGTATCGATAGTGAATTTTAATCAGCTGATCTAGATCTTTTGCTTCTTCCACTTGATGCTGAAACTCCAGACCTGTGCTGTGAAGAATCTGTCTTCCCCAGAGGAAAGAAAGGAAGAAAGAAAATCTACTTAACACATTTATTTAAATCTACCGAAAAGGCCAATTTGTATTATCTGCGTAGAAGCAAAAATTCAAACTATGCATTATGAGCCAAGTTACTTACAAAAAACAATTTCATTACTTGAAGGACCTAAGTAAACTAATGGCAGAATGTTAAGAACGCTTTGCAAAGAGTTAACCAACAATATTTGTTAAAACAGCTAAATGTGGGGGACAAGGAACATCTGATAAGCACAAGTTTCACAGGATTTGATAACAATAAAGGCATATTTTTCACAAAACAAAAATATGTTTTTACTGTGTAGCCAGGTCTCCCCAGCGCTACCGCACCCCCCTCACCTGACTGCCGATCGCGGGGGCCGCCGCGTCCAATGGCGGCTCCGTTCGGCAGTGGCAGGGGAGAGGGCGGTCAGGTCCCGGCTCGGGGGTTGCCGGGGAAGCGTGCGGCCGGTTGCCAAGGCCGCACGCGCATCTCAGGGCTCCCGGCGCTCCCGGAGCCGGGCGGATAGGGCGCCGCCATGTTGCGCCGGGTCGCGCATGCGCAGGGAGGCTGCGAGAGGCAGGGAAGAGTCGTGCGAGCGTGAGGATAGTCAGGGGAAGGTTGAGGCTGCCCCAGATAGCTTGCGCAGGCGCAGGGACAGCTCAGGAAGGGTTGCGGCGGCCATTAGGAGTTAGTGTAGGCAGAGGGGAGGAACGCACGCGGCCCCAATGTTATAGTAAGGGCCTCGGGACTACAATTCCCATGAGGCATAGCGAGGCAGGCACCAGGTGCTTGATAGGAGCCAATAGGGCTGTAGGACTGCCCTGGAGGGAGAATAGATACATTTCCCGGGCTTTGGTCACGTCAGTTGGAGCAGCGGAGCAGAAGGGGAAGGAAGGATGCAGGGAGTGAGTGCAGCTCCTGCATCCAGATAGGTACCCTCACCCTCCAGGTAGGCCCCAACTCCCCACCAGGTTAGTGGGTAACTGATAAAGGACGGCCCTAGATAGGAAGGTCGCCCTTAGTGTGTGTAAGGTGCAGGTTTGGCAGTGCCACAGCGGAGAGGGCTGTGGGCACTGGCAAATAGGCACAGTGTGCTAGTAGTGGATTGCTACGGGATCCAGGTGGCTGTGTGTGATTGCAGCTGTCTGTGTGTGTGTCGCTGCATGTGCTGGGCGCAGTGCGTGCAGTGTGTGTGAAGTGTGTGTGGATCCCTGCAGGCTGACTGTGAGAACTGTGTCGGCTGCAGGCGTGTTAGTGTTAGGATTAGTGAGTTAGGAGCTAGTGTTAGGGAGGTTTCTGGACTTGGGGTAGTAGGGGAGGGGGGTAGGTTATTAACCCCGCAGGCCCTAGGAGTTTCCCCCAAGTCACCTCAGGTTGCGGTACATCAGGGACAGTCCCTAGGTTAGGGACCCTGTCATGTAGTGCCAAGGTTAGATAGGGATCAGCGGATGCTGCAGTTCCCATAAGGCGACTTGGGCTCAAGTCGGTGTTCAAAGATAAAGACTATCTCCCGGGTGGGATCACCCCTGGCGGACCCCAAGCAAAGATTCACAGCACCGGATCAGACGGGATCCAGGTCGACAGATCCTTTGAGAAGTAGTTGCAGGCCCGAGTGCAGGAGCACTCGGCAGGTACTCTACAAGTGCACCAACAGATCATAACATTCTATTAACACATAGTGGCAGCGCTGACCACGGGACAAGGGTTGGGCTGTGGGCACCGTGTGGGGATGTTATACTGTTGTGATGGTACTAGAGATGATGTAATAGTTATCCTTATTCGTGTTTGTTCATTCAGTAAACCTGTTATCCCTAATACTGGTGTATCTGGTTTCTGAGTGGGTTCCTATGTTAGGGTCATTCTACATTTCCCTAGAATCCTACATAGGTGGAGGCGCTGAAAGAAGATTCGTTCCAGAGGATTCACCCCAGGCTCTCATTAGCGGAGGCTCAGACCTCCTGTGAGCCTGACAGGTATACGCACCACACCGGTAACACCGCATGTTCTACTCACCCACACTACATATGAGATTGGGTGGGGTGGAATACCCGTTACAACTGTAAGAGTGACTCACTCTTTCCAAGGAAGCTAATTACACTCAAGTGATTTACATTTTTGTACCTGCTAAATAGGAATGCCACTTTACATACTATATTAGGAATGCAATGGGTTTTTTATTTTTTTTAAATCAGGTAAAATAATTCTGGCAAATGGCATGACAAAAAGAAAAACTTGCGCACACACACACACACACACACACACACACACACACACACGTAAGTTTGCTTTCCCCATTTCAAGCATATTGTAAAAGCACAAGCTGGAAGGCCAAGCACTGCTGCTCAAGGTGTATTGTTTATAAGAGCGGTAACTAACCCTAGTCATCATGTAATTGTGCAAACTGTTGACAAAATGCATAAGCTTCACTCTAAGAAGAAACATGCGGTGAATTTGCTGCCTTTTCGGCTCTACTGGTGACTGAGGAGGCAGTTGTTCAAATTCGGCTCCTTCCTTTGGGATCTCATTTTCTGCAGCGTTGACCAGTTCTAAGAAGTAATAAAAGCATGTGTTGGTTACCCATGGAAAATTACATGTAGACTCTGCAGTAGGATTGCACAGATTTGATAGGACTCTTTCCCATGGTTTCAGATAGCAAGTTTTCCACCAGGTTATCTGAATCACAGGAGTATTGCAAAAGTGTTCACGTCATGCTCTCAGTCAGGTTTTTATAACTTGTGAATTCTGCTAACTAGTTCAACTGTAGCCCCATCCGTGGGTATCAGTGGAAACAATAAAAAATAAAATCAGAACCTGTGTTGACATAGTCTGCAAACATGAACGGATTGTCAGCAAAATAAAGCACCCGCTGATCACTCATATCTGTGAATTGCGACAGCTTATGCACCCAAGAGACACAAAAGGTTTAAACAAACTCTAATGAATGTGAAGTCAGCAGGTTCAGATGACATTTGAACTTCATAAATAAAAGCATTTTTGGTCCAACAACAAAAAACTGGCTACTTGAAATCCCAATGCAGGCATGAGAAGGTGCAACCAACCCAATATCTGGCAAAAAGACCACTCTTAGAATCCGGAAAAAAAACATACATGCATAAAAAACAAACAAACAAACAAAAAAAAACACTTCAGGCCAATCTTTCTCTTGTGCCACCATCCATACGTGATCACAGGCAGAATACACAGGTGCCTCAAGGTACCGTGTAAAAAATTCCCTCATCGGATTGACTTGTTTCTTCCAAATACACTTCACATTTTCATTCTCCTATTGATTTTATTCACAAGGAGCGCAGAAGTATCATGAAGGTAAATGAAGCATCTAGCCCTGATGTCGTCCACCTAATGGTTCTTAAGGAGTTCAGCTCAGTTCAGCTGTGTGTAACATCGAAGTGTCACATATCAAGTATCTGTGGAGTTAATTTTGGAGTCATCATCTCTGAATTTTTGGATGTTTTCCATCTCTTTAATCATGGATGCATACTAAATATCATGACAAACATTCTGATTCATTTCTTCAAACAGGTATGTGGCCAAAGCGTTATAAGCCTGCAGCCAATGTTAAGGCATAACCGAATGCAGGTACCTACACTGAATATATGTAATTATTGTCCCATGGACTGGTGAAAAATGTGAGAAAGCCCTGAAGGGGTTAAATAAAGCATATGCTTTTGTGAGCAGTGCAATTAAAAGCTGGCTAAAGCCAGTATCATAGTTACCTTCCTATGTGGATGCACAAATTCCCTGGTGTGAATATAATAAACCTTACATATATTGCTCTGTCAGCCTTAAACATTCACCTACTCTTGGAGGGTGATGTGCAGACTGACACTGAAGTGTAATATACCTGTGCTAATAAACTATGCTTTATTTAACCCCTTTGGGGCTCTCACATTTTACCCAGTCCATGGGACAATAATTACATATATTCAGTGTAGGTACCTGCATTCGGTTATGCCTTGACATTGGCTGAAGGCTTATAACGCTTTGGCCAAAGGGTTTAACTAAATAACCCTTCTTCAATAGATTACCATTTTATTTTAGCCTAATTGGTAGGAGTGCAGGAATCATTCTTTTTGTTTTTCTATATGAAGGACTATCTTTTTACCAGCAGCAAACTTCTATAGGGAGGAGCGCGGTAATATGTACAGTCTCTCACATATATGAGGCCAATCCTTTTCCTTGCTGCATACTCCATAAGGGCATTTTAATATAGTAATCAATGAAACGTCATATGGGTAGGTTTATTGGCTCATCTGCTTTACATAGCATTTCCTTGAAGGTGTATGTCTCCTCCCTTCAAGAAAGAGCCCCTACCAATTTTCCAATTAGTGCAGGTATAATACACCCCAGTGTCAGTCTGCACATCGCCCTCCAAGAGTAGGTGAATGTATAATCCTGACAGAAAGAGCAATATATGCAAGTTTTATTATATTCACACCAGGAAATCTGTGCATCCACATAGTAAGGTAACTATGATACTGGCTTTAGCCAGCTTTTAATTGCACTGCTCACAAAAGCATATGCTTTATTAAGGTTCTGGCCTCTCACATTTTCACCAGTCCATGGGACAATAATTACATATATTCAGACAAAGTACCTGCATTCAGTTATGCCTTGACGTTGGCTGCAGGCTTACAACGCTTTGGCCAAAGGGTTTAACTAAATAAACCTTATTCATGAGATTACCATTTTATTTTAGACCTACAAATCTGACTTCAAAAGTGGGGAAGATAGTTGAAGGGTTAAGGGTCAATATTCAGGAATAGATTTTGGATAATAAAATTCTTAATAATGGTCAGCATGAATTCATGAGGGAGAGGTCATGCCAAACTTATATTTTATTTAGGAGGTAAGTAGGAATATAGATCATGACAATGCAGGCAATGTGACAAGAAGTTAATACCCAAAATAAAGGAAATTGCTCAGAATAACAATATTTGTACCTGAATAAATACTAGAGTTCTGACTGGGCTAGAGTTGTAAGTAAGGGGCCTCGTGGTTCAGTACTGGGGCAGTACTTTTTAGCTTGCTTATTAAATAAACATAGGCAGAGAGAGTAAACTCTGTCGTTGTTGATGACATTAAAGACATTTGGGCCATTTTCATTTGAAAATCCCAATTGAAGAAGTATATGGAGATTGTTGGCATTGAACTGCCTGAATGGTTGCTTTAGCATATATAGAATTACCCTCTAATTTATGTAAGGCGGTAAAATTAGAGCGGGATGCAATTTCTCTGTAGAAGGACTTAGAAAAATTGGAAGCATAGGCAGGTAAATGGCAGATGAGGTTTAATACAGATACATGTTACTGTTGGTAATGCATTCAGGAAGTGTACCGGGTCCAAAAGAGGACCCTGTACCCAAATAATAATTAAAAAAAAAAAACCTGACTGGGTAGTTTTGACTTACTGTACCTGCAGCTGGCAGCGGGGGGTGAGGCAGACCACGGTGACATCCTGGTGGCGGTGGGAGCAGTGAAAGAACTCCTTCCGCCAGTAGCAGCAGAGGACGACATCCTTCACAGATGGTGCCGGTGGGAGCAGAGGAACATGTGACCGGAGCAGGAGCGTTACTATTGGACAGCCGGGGAGGAGCTACACCAGAAGTCTGAGATTTCCGGTTCGGGTGGCTGGGGGCACTCCCCCCCTGCTGTCCAATTGTAACGCTCCTGATCCGGTCACATGTTCCTCTGCTCCCACCGGCACCAGAGGATGTCATCCTCTGCTGCCACCAGCTGAAGGATGTCTTCTGCTGCTCTCACCATCACCAGGATGTCACGTTGTCCTTCTCACCCTCCGCTGCTGGCTGCAAGTAAGTCTTCTGCTGCTCTGCTCCTGCCGCTCTCCAAGAGGAGGACCGAGGGAGCAGAGCATAACGGAAATTACCCGGCACCGAATCCCAGCACCCTGGACCGGTTCCGGGTAATTTCTGGGTACTTTAAATATGCCCGGGTAATTTCCGGGTACCTGGTACATCACTAAATGGAACAAAATTAGGTCAGTCCCTGGAGTGCTTGTAGACAGCAGGCTTAACAATAGTATTTAATGTCGAGCAGTAGTTGTAAAGGGAACCAGGATATTATCACACATAAAACCATTATGGATGGAAGGGAAGACAGCATAACTGTGCAACAGGATAAAATCCTTAGCAAGACAACACGTTGAATACAAAGTTAAGTTTTGGGCAGCTCACACACAGTATAGACACATTATGAAACTGGAAAAACGTGCATAGAAGAGCCACCAATTTATTAAAGGGGATAGATGGCCTGATTTATGAGGAAATGCTATCCAAATTAAGATTGTTACTTAAGAAGATATCATTACTATTTACAAGTACAGCTGAACCCCGTTATAACACGGTGCTCGGGGTCCACATAATGAGACCGTGTTATAACCGGGATCATGAAATGGCCGCCGCACGAGGACTTATCCGGCATCTGCACCTCTCTCCTCTCCCTGCTTCATCAGGTTGCGTCCACCTGCGCGGCGCACATCTCCAAGGTTTTTATTTTTATTATAACATTCAATGCTTTATTGCTAACTGACACATACATACACACACACCTCCCCCCTACACTAATAATTTTACCATACCATGCAGGAATCGAACCAATGACCCTTCATACACTAGTAGCAATTCTCTAGCTGCTACACCATAGGGTTGGTGTGAGATAATATCTATTATAATTAATGGACTTGGACTTCACAGTTGATCTATTTTCTGGAACACAGCTTTTTTTTAGTTTTAGTTTGAACACAAGGTTATAGTTGGTAAAACAGTGAAAGAAACACCGTACAGAGTAAAGAGCGAGTACATCTGCTTGTATGTAAACTTCTACACTAGACATGTATGTTCACATCACTGAATGTGACTGGCCCTACATGGTCTTGTTCTGATTCAGGGAAAAGATCTACAAGGCCAAAGTTAAGGTACGGTTGGATGTTTGTTTAATTTAAATGAATAACAGCCATCTTAATGCCATAGTATGCAATACTCAGTCTGTTTGTCCTGTAACTCTCTCCGGTCATCACCACCCTGAGGCCTCGATTATACCTACAACACTGCAAAACTGCAGGAGCAATCCGGTGATGTCATTACAGCGACGTCGCGGGGCGATTTGTGCACAATAAAAAGCGATTTGTAGCGCTACTGCAGGGAGACATGACCGAATGTGATTGGCTAAGAATTTGGGGCCTGTAATTGGTTTGATAGGGATGCACTGTGTTTGGCCTTTCAAAATCACGACAGCCGTCACTTGGGAAAAACAACTTCTCATGTCTCCTGAGGCGTTTGCAGCACATAGCTGTGCAGCTGTCGCAATTGGTATGTATGATTACATTTGGTTTGATGTATTTGTTTTTCGGACTTGCAGCGTCGTGCTACGCGTAGTAGCAGCAGGCGATTTTGGGTATAATCACGACCTTAAGTAACAAGACCGCACTCACCACTTCAGGCCAACGTGGTGCAAATTCAGTCCTTAAAGGAACATCCCAGGTTCTCCAGAATTCACCATGTACTGATTTCAGATTTACAAGATTTGACGATGTATGATCAATACATAATTAACATATTGTTAATTGTTCACATAATTATCAGTAGGTTAACTTGTTATGTAATGTATTGACCTGGCCCATTAGTGGGGACTGTACTTGAAGTAGCCTGCTTCTGACGGTGCGATACATAGGTCGAACTCAATCCTCTAAACAGCTTGAATCGAGGCTGCAGGTGTGAAGCTTACTGCATACTTATGTAGAAATGTGCCAAAGCGCACCTGTATTTGTTTATAATTTACTGTCACAGCTCCAGGGCAATAGCTATGAATAACATCATGGAAATAAGACACAAAATGGGATATAAAATTAAATCTGAAGAATTTCTTACCATTAAATTGCAAGACATCCAGGCTATATTTAGCCCATTTTATCAATAATAAAAGGAGGAACACCTGATTGTAAATCTTTTGACATTCTGAGCTGATAACAATATCCACAGGCCAAGGAACCTGGAGAAAGGATAGATAAAAATCATGAAAAATATTTTCAAAATAGGCGGAATTGTGGCATGCTCTCACGTTTTAAAATCTTATCAATAAAAAGAAACCACGTACAAATGTTAAATATACACTAGCATGTATATACACACGCTTATGCATCTACCTTATACTATTACATTCTATAGTATTATACATACCATTTAAAAGAGCATTGTGTTTGTGTGCCCATAAAAAAAAAAAATGTAATATTAACTAATCCCAGTGTTTCGTGAGCCCAGGTTTTATATACCAATGCTAAAGGCCAATGTTCTTAAAATGTGCTGGTGAATGGCTGCCCAGTCAACTCCAATAGTAAATTTATTACACTCCCTATCAAGTGTCACTTTTTACCTGAGCCATGTTTGAAGGCTACAGGTCAAAATGAAAGTATAGCAACGCAGATTAGCTTTGCAAGCATTTACAACCATAAATAGCTTAAAGTTGCAGACCAAGCAATATCCTACGTGGTTTAAAAAAAAAAAAAAAATCAGTTCTGTACTATGAGAAAATACAACTCTGAATAACATTTTGAATGTATTATAATGTAACAAGCATTTTTTGTTTCTATAGCAAACATTTACAAAGTCACACCCCCTTCCTCTTCTTAAACAGGTGATGGCACACCACTTTTTGAGACCTGCCCTCTCTCTCTCTAGCGACTACCTGGTCGCATGATCTTCCCCATAGAACTTTGTATCTTTGGTCCTCTTCTGCTACACCGACAGCCATTTAGTGAACCCCTGAGCCGAATCTTCGCCGATCGATCACAAGAGAACAGATCCATCGGCAACTTAGCCAATTACTTGTGTGGATTGTATTGATGCACATATTAAAGGAAAAAAGATCATAAAAGAAACTGCAGCTTGGAAGCTGCTTTAACACAAGCACATTTTTAAATTTACCTTGTAGGTCAGTATCAGGCCATCTAACGTATGCACAGGAAGCTTCTTCTTAACCAAGTCAACATTTTCAAAAGAGATTGATAATCTACAAAAAGAAAAAAATATTGGAAAATTATTCTTGTGCATTTTTTGAAGAGTCTGGTCAAATGCAAGTTATTGGTACTGTATGGGAAGATGTCCTCAGGCACATGAAGAGAAAGCGAGAGAGACAGAGAGACAGACAGACAGAGAGAGACAGAGAGACAGAGAAAACATAGGAATGAATGGTGTAATATTTAATGGAATAATAACTCCTCATTAGATTTAAAGACTGAGAAACACAGATCAATTGTAGGTTTTCAGGACCATGTTTGTGCTTCTATTATGGATTTCCTGATCCAGTTTCTCACAGATCTCAGTCACAGAGAGTCTTTTTAGAAGAAATATATAAAGGGAGCATAGCATAATAGTTTTATTTTAAAAATATAAAAGAATGGCAGTAATAGAACTCATGCACAAGCGCCTTGAGCTTTGTGCGTATTTGAACACACGGCTTTCCAGCCACTAGCAGCTCTGCATTTCCTCCCTGTGATTGTCTCAGATGTAGTAGCCTCTGTGGGGGGTTACAGACCAGGCCGCCTCGCTGGTTGTTCGCGTTCTGTTCAGAAACGCTTGATGATGGGATAGGCTCAACTGCATTTTCCTTCCCTTACTGGCACTCTAGTCTGTCTCATGTGGGGATACGTACGGTGGGACCTTTGAGGCATCCGTAGTTGCTCTACTCTCGCATCCCGCATGCGCAAGGAATTGCGTACTCCTGTGCAGTTGCTAGCCGCACTCCACACATGACTCAGGTGCAAGGGAAGGAAAATTCAGTCGAGCCTATCCATCAGCAAGCATTTCCTGTAACGGCCCCGCGTACAACCAGCGAGGCGGCCTGGTCTGCAACCCCCCACAGAGGCTACTACATCTGAGACAATCACAGGGAGGAAATGCAGAGCTGCTGGTGGCTGGAAAGCCGTGTGTTCAAATACGCACAAAGCTCAAGGCGCTTGTGCATGAGTTCTATTACTGCCATTCTTTTATATTTTTAAAATAAAACTATTATGCTATGCTCCCTTTATATATTTCTTCAAAAAAGACTCTCCATGACTGAAATCTGTGAGAAACTGGATCAGGAAATCCATAATAGAAACACAAACAAATGGTCCTGAAAAACCTACAATTTATCTATGAAAGTGTTTCTCAGTCTTTAAATCTAATGAGGAGTTATTATTCCAGTAAATATTACACCATGCGTTCCTATGTGCTCTCTGTCTCTCTCTCCTATGATCCATGCGCCAGAGGACATCTCTTCCCATACCTTAACTTGCGGGGACTGGAAAATCCCCACTTTTACTTCAGCAGCAAGATCAAGACAGACAAGAACTCAATTTTATCAACATATTCAGGGATTGGACTTGTTTTCATCTTTAATCAGTATGTAGACTCACACGTAATAAGTACACAGGACTGACATTTACAGACATTTTTCTATTGACCAATGATTGCATTTATAATTATTGCACATATATATATTGTTCGTTAGCGCTCCTCTCTCTCAAGTTATTGGTGCTGAATACAGATATAGTCTGTTTAATAGAGGACATTAGATTGTAAGCTCTTCGGGGCAGGGACTCTTTTTCCTAATGTTACTTCTATGTCTGATGCGCTTATTCCCATAATGTTTTATTTGTATTAGTTGTTATTTTATATGATGTCACGTGTATTACTGCTGTGAAGCGATATGTACATTAATGGCGCGATATAAAGATATACATACAAATAATTTTCTCATAGTGTATATAGTTGGTTCAAATATCCCCACCAATATCGGTCATTTCCAAGAAAGGAAATGTGTTTTTTACATCCATCAACAACTTTGTAAAATGTAAGAATTAATATGTACACTACCCAATGCAACATTAAAAAAATATTAAGTTTGACAGTAGGTTTAACTTCAGAGGAGTCGGCTTTGATGAATAACAGAACACAAGTTAAATGTATTAAAATGCATTTCTAGTCGGTCCTTTACCGTGCACTGTCCTCTGGGTATCGCTGACCGACGGCTTCCTGGAGTTGCATATTAAGATAGGCTACATTCTGCCATGGCTCCTTTTCTCTTATTTTGTCAAATATAGATGTGTAAAAATCATACATGGTGTCGCCAGCTTCAAGAAGGTAAACATTTCTCATGGCCTGCAGATATTCTACCAGCCTACCAAAACGTAAGAAGGGAAGAAAGAAAAAATAAAATGATCTTACAAGATACTTACACAGTACTTACCATGTTCTGCTTTGTACATCAAACTTATTTCTGGCGTTAAGCACAAAGCAGACAGACCAAAAAAATGCAAAGCCTAAGGAGATATGTACCCCCAAAACATAGCCAAATATATATATATATATATATATATATATATATATATATATATATGTATATATATTTGGCTATGTTTTGGCTATATATATATATATATATATATATATATATATGTGGCTATGTTTTGGCGGTACATATCTCCTTAGGCTTTGCATTATTTTGGTCTGTCTGCTTTGTGCTATACACACACACACACACACACACACACACACACACACACACACACACACACACACACACACACACACACACACACACACACACACACACACACACACACACACACACACAGAACAGTGATATACACAAAAGCACTTTCTAGGCTTATTTCGACAAATTAAAGTGGAGTTTATTTTATATGTAAAACTTTATTCTACACATTGGCAATGCACCTACCAGCAGTCTTAAACTAAAATTCAGAAACAAAGTGTTTGTGTTTACAAGAAACACCACGTACATCAGGACTATTCAAGCGGCAGTCCACTGTCAGAATCTAGCCCACGAAAAGACCATGAAGAGATCCTGGGCTGTCTGATCCAATTAATTTAAGTGCAATTGCTCAGACAGCTAAATGCAAGTTAAGAAATACATTTTTCAGATAAGGTAATGGAAAATATATAGCCTACAGAGTGTTATAAAATGTAGCTATAATAATGTTTAAGTATTAGTAAATGCATCCTAAATTACACTGCAATACCCTTGTTGCTCCTTTCTTGGAATGTTCTTACACAGCACCTTTGGAAAACAAGTTGAGGAGCATTAAATGTACACCAGGGCTCTCCAACTAGCAGCCCGCAGGCCAAATACTAGAAGGGGCCCTTGGACTGTTTATGTCAATATCACTGCAGTTTCTCAGACCGCTAAATGCAAGTTTCACACTCAAATTCACTTGTAATACAAATCTATATGGTACAGGTGTTAATGTATTATACCTCAATTTGCAAGCATTTATAGGTCTTTAAATGTATCCAAAATTAAACACTTGTGGCTCTGTTACTCCTATCTGGCCCCTTTGGTAATCTAGTTGATGAGCCATGATGTCCATGGTCAGCAAGTTCTGGATCTACAGCTTTATGAGCTCCCAATGGTGTTAGTCGCTACGCCAAGCAAGAGAATTAAGTACACTTTTGCAACCCAAATGCAATAGAGGAATGAAAAATGAGCACACATTAAAACTAAACCGATGTCAAATGAAAATGGCAGTAAATAATGAGAACGGATGAGGTTGGATGTTTTCTACAATGTTATATTCAGGTCTTCAAAATATCACCCAATACAAAGAGAGGCGTGTTCAATTGTACCGCTATCTTGTATTTTGCCATCTTACCTGTAATCTTTCTTCAGTGTTTGCATGAGATTACCACAGCACTCCAGATATTGCTGGTCAATGTGTGGGTAAAGGCAGGACCTTAGTGTCAGCTCAAATGACTGACATGTAACCGATTCGGAGGACCTATCCACACATACATCACCACAGGTAAAAGTCTCAAGGAAGTCACTCTGCTCCAAATATAACCTGGAAAGCAACATGGAGATTCAGCCATGGGGCAAACATTACTACAAAATAAGCAACTGTTACATACACAGATCATAAACACAAGTATAGACCCCCTACATACATCAAACCCGGGTTACTTATTGGTCAAAGAAAATGCAACAATTCAAATGCTCGATTCATCCAATAGTTCTAACTCATGACCTAAGAGGCGATTCTATATTCACCGAAACGGCAGCTGTTTTCGGACAAAAATCACCAAAGTCAATGAGATGTTTGGTCCAAACACGGGCCAAAACAGCCACCTTGGTGGATATAGCTTTATCCCCTACGAATCGCGGCTCACTGTCCAAAACAGCAGAAGACCATTTGCTAGCCTATACAAATCCATGATCTCCAATGCAGACACATATACACATTAAACTATGGATATTATATGTATGATAACCTTAGTGTGCAAACTCCTATACTGCTCCAAGGTTATAAATAAATAAAAAAGCCCTGTCATACAGTTTGTCCGACATTAAAAGAGAAATAACATTAATTAAAACAGGAAGTCATAATTTGGAATACATTTCAAAATGCCCTAACGAGTCAATAAGTAATATCACTTCTGTAATGGCTCTAACAGTAAAAAAAATACAAATAATTAAAGCTTCTAGCACCCTCGAGAATAATGGCCCACGTGTTCAGAATGTTATCAAATGTTTCAGGACTAAGACAAGTGCCCCACAGCGCTGATTCTGGTTTCAGTGTTCTTGTATGCGATTTAAGTACATTTATTATTGTAAAGATGCAATTTATCTGGCATGTGTAGACCTATTTTGCATTTGACCTGCTTTACAATAAGGATTGTTTCTGAATGCTCGTAGAATATCAGCATATTTAACAGACTAGATATAAATGTGTTGTCTAGATTTATTTTCTGCTTGTTATGAATGTCTCAAAAAAGGCAGGATCTGCTGGTCACCTTGCAAAGTTGATTGCCAGCAGTGGGTCATGAACATCATCCAGCTCCAGATGTCTGGCCACTATAGATTGCATTTTTATGAGACTCAGCTTGTTCACTTGCTGCTCAGTGATGGCGTCGGGTGCTGAATCATTACCATGCCGAAGACGGGACTGCACAGATTCCAGGAACAAAGTGTACAGGCTTTTCCTATCAGCATCTGTGTTTCACAGCCCCATAGAGAAAAATAAACAAACAATGCCGAAAGGTAAAAAAAAACCTGATATCACAAACTAATGCGATATATCAATCTGGGACAAGACACAAAAAGACTGCTCTGTCTACAAAAGTTCCAGTTATACAGTACGGTATAAGGTAAATGTTAGACATGGGGTGCGCAAACTACTCACCCTGTGCCCCTCTGCCTGCTCCCCCCCTGGCTCGGCTCGGGTGTTGCGACGCCGGGTTGCCATGGCGACGTGTCGCCGACACAAAGGTAAGTGAAGTTACAGAGGCCTCGTGCGGTCCCCCGGCATTTAATTTAAATGCCTTCGGGGGAAGTGCAGGGCCTCTGCAACCACCGTGCGCGCCTCCCCAAAAATCTCACGCCCGAATATGCACTACCCTGTGCTAGACCAACGTTAAGTCCCCATTTTATAGCCCTCCGTTATTGATTTGGTATTCCCAGTTACAAAACCACCAACACACCGACGGATGGACCTGAACAGAGGCTCTCTTACAGTTGTATTTTGAAAAACACAAAAAGGCAATGACCAATTATCTGTACGAGGTGGCTTGACCAGAAATTCTGGAAAAAAGTGTGAGCACAGATATCCCCAACAGCCAAGTTATCTTCATTAATATGTAAGCGGACTAGAAAAAAACTGAAAACGAGTCTCACTCTTCACAAGCCAAACAACCACCGAAAGTGAAAAATTCCAGTTATCTTTTAAATTCCTATATCTTATATCTTTTACATTCATTACTGGGAATTGATCCAGGTTCACCTGCATCAAACTCAGTGCCAGAGTCATTGTCTTTACTCACTGAGCCGCTCCTTCATCCCTCAATACACAGTAGCTCTGTCCGTAAAATGAAACTTGACACACCTCTTGAGGAGTCTTTGTTTAGGGAGCCAACTTTGCACTTCAAGTTCTTCAGGAGTTGCATGGATTTTCCTGCCATTATGATCTGCTTCAGCACAGGCTTCAGGAAAGAGACCATGGTGTGTTGCCTGCTTGCTGGCGACTGGTCGCTGCCAGAACTGGCGCTCGCATTGTCACTCATTTTATCCTCATTCTCCGTCTTCTCGGAGACACTGTATAATGTATATGTGGCATACCAAAAATCGCGATGATCAACAGGAACATCTTTATTTCTGTAACAAAAAATGGGAAATATTGAAGACGCTCCCAATTTCAAAGTGACTGTATTAATGTTATAAAGCAGGTCAAACACTACAGGTATAGTTGCTCTACATTTTAAATTAGGTTAAAAATTATATATTAGCAAGGTGAAAGAAAACAGCCGTATCACCAATACCTCGGAGCTTACTTTCTCTGTGTAAAGTCGTTTTGCTTAGTGGCAAATAAGATTTATCACTGCACAGCAAATCGATTGCTGTGACTTATCTGTACTTGCCTCTGAATGATAAACTCTTTTGCTGGATCAAAGAGATTTCCGTGGACAATCCATTCATCCACGATTTCTAAATAAGGTCTCACGGTCTCAACCCAAAGCAAAAATAGAAGAGACACCTGAAAAAAAACACAAAAAAGAGCCTTGTGCAACTGCTACTTCATTGCCCAGAACCACTGTAATGTTAAAGCATGCAATACGCCAGGCTCACACATTGACAAACTCTTTCAGCTGTCATGTTGGGCAAGCATGACAAGATCTTCAAAGAGACAATCCATGCTGGCGGATTTTTTGGTGAATTATTATTTTTGTTTATATAGCATTGAACCAGGGAGTCAACGGAGCTGTACCCTGTTAATTTCAGCTCGGGCGACACCCTGCTTCCAGAGATACTTGCCTCCAAAGTAGGTGCTGGTAGCCGCTATCCTCTGCTACCAGGGTTCACAATGCGCCCTGCGGACTCATAGGAAGCTGTGATGTCATCGGTGTTGCTTCCTATTGGCTCATGGGATGCGAAAGCTTTATACTTTAAAGTCTTGCTTGCTGAGCTGGAGCAGCTACCAGCACCTACTCTGGAGGTAAGTATCTCTGGAAGGGGTCCCCGGAGCTGAAATTAATGGGGTTCAACTCTTGAGAACACGTTTCCATTCTATATTAAAACATAAAAACGGCACCTAACAATTTGGCGGCTTGGATTGCTCCTTTAAGACTGCGGTTATCGCCAAAATTGAGGTAATTTATGCATCTTGTTTGTACTAAAACTCCTGCATTATCCAAGCAAAGGTTTGTGTGTTTATGTCCATGTATAGTCATTTTAATCAGTTGATGTAACCTGGAATAGAAGTACCCACCGTTTGCTCAGAAGCCTCTCCAACGTTGTCATATTCAAGAATAGATTTATACAGGGTATTAAGCAGATGAGACGCTCTCACAACGTTCCGGGTGTCAGGGGGCACGTCTGCAATCCCAGTGCTGAAAACTTTGTGCAGCACTTTGAGCTGCGCAAGTCGAGGTGCCAACTTATCTATAACTGTTGACAGAGTGACTGTTTGATCTAAACAAAAATAAAGGGAACACAACCGGAATTTAAATACGCAACAATATCTTCTATATGGTTTTCTTATTTGATTAACAAGACATTAGCATCTCCTCTACAGCTAAAGGACTTAAAAAAGGTACCAGTAAACTACCCATTTATTTGGCTCATCTGTTCTGCTAAAAAAAAGGAAGATGTGGATCTCTGCAAGCCTGCCCTTAATAACCAACAGAAGACTGCGTAACTGTGGTAGCTCCTCTAACAGTCATTTGCATGACTTAGAATAAAGAGAGCAAGCAACGATGACACGAAGATCGTAAAGCTACTCATAGTGCCGGCGACGTCAGGCTACGGTCACTGGAAAAATCAAATTGAGATGACTTTCAGCAATCGCGACCAAGCCGTCGTGCCGCGCTTACTATAAGCGCACGCGACGGCGGCAATGCATTTGTTTTGACGCGACGCCGCGTCGCTGTCACCGGCACTATAAGGGCAGCCTATGACTTCCGCAGAAGCTGCTTGCAGTGCTTAGACGGACAAAGCAACATGGTCACTACATCAGATTGAGAATTGCAACCTTTATGAATGCAGTCTTTTGTTAAATAACATTAATTTTTAAAGTGTAATCAATTCACTTAAAGCAGCAGTTCAAGCTGCCATTTTTATTATTGCCTTTAATATGTGCATCAATACAAGTCCCCACAATGATGAGTAATTAGCCAAGTTGCCAATCTATCCATTCTACTGTGATCAGTGAAGATTCGGCTCGGGGGTTCACTAAATGGCTGTCAGTGCAGCAGAAGAGGACCCAAAATGCAAAGCTCTGTAGGGAAGATCATGTGACCAGGCAGTCACAAGATAGAATAGGTGCACTGCTAGAGAGGGCAGGGCTCAAAAAGGGGTGTGCCAGAGTCTGTTTCAGAACAGGAAGGGGATGTGACTTTGTAAATGGTTGCTATAGAAACAAAAATGTTTGTTACATTATAATACAATACAAATGTAATATAATATAATATATATACACACATAAGCTACAACTATTCTCATAGTACAGAACAGTTTTTTGTTTTTTTTAATAAAACACGATGTAGGATATTACTTGGTCTGCAGTTTTAAAGTAGATCGGGAAAATTGTCATGCACGCAGTTTTAAACAAAATAATGCACTTTTTGATTCTACCCTTGTTAATGATGCACTTCTCAATCTCGGTTAACTCTTCCTTGAAGCTGATGAAGTACTTGTACAATGCCCACATAAAGGCCTGGTATGTTCGAAATGCAGCTTCAGTCACTTTCTTGGGAGTTGGAAGGGTTCCTGGCAAAGTATTTTCAGAACTGTGGCCCGTTATCTCATCAATAAACTTCTGCAGCCTGAAGACAACTTGCCCATATGCTGCTATTTGCTCCAGCACGGACCTAAGGCAGTTCTTAAGAAAACAAACAAATTAAGGTTATTTATGAACTGCAACAGTTCATCAGCTCTCAGATGCCAGATAAGGCTGAAAAATACCGGTTGTACCCCACCGCGTTTTTCCTCTCTGGGAAAACACCAAGACTTGTGGGCAACTCTAATGACCTAATTAGACAAGAGTAGAATTAATAGATTGTGGGGAATTAACATTTTTGTGACAAGACCTTAAGCAAAAATGAAGGGTACAAATCAGGAGTCAGTCACTATACATAGTGGTGTTCATATTTATTTAGACCGTTTTTTTTAACACATTAGATTTGTACACCACTGCTTTAAGGAAACAGGTCACTCAGTTGTGTGCAATGAAAAGCATTCTTACTAATTTCTTCCAAAAAAACCAAGTACGTTCCTGCTCCGATAGTTCCTGCGTACAGGTAGCCATGGTTCTTACACCCTCAGAAAAATTTGCCCTAGCTGGAGTTTTAACAATTGGGCGTTTATTTCAACCAACGTACGTACTTGAGTTATGTGCGTTACAACGATGTTATTCCTTACAGTCACTTTCCCATCATTCAAATGAAAGATGAAGAGCTTCTTTACACCGGAAAGTAACCTAGGAAAACGCAAGTGGTCTGATGTTAAAACCTGATGTGTGTTTACGTCTCATTTTAACCTATTGCTTTAGGATCAATATGCAGTTTATTTGTTCACAATTACCATGATATACAAATATTTCAATAGAAATCATTAGAAATCTACTACTACTACTGTTTTCATAACCAAAGAATCAGAGTGTTGAAAACAGATTTCAGATATGTCAACTGTTAAACTCTGATGTCTACAAAATGACCATGCACACAACACATACACAAATGTAGCAGGGGTTATATTCTTATATTCTGCATTAACACTACCATTGCATCCTATGGAAAACCTGAGATATTCTGCGTTGTGAGCGGGTGCAATTTAATGAGGTTTGTTAACCCTGTTGCTGAAAGATACATTAATGCATTGCAGCGAATTATAAACAAGGTAAAACACTCCTCCCCCTCTCCCCCCCTCCCATGCATAGTGTGTGGACGGATGAAGTTAGATTTTATGTTGACAAGTTGTGCAGTATTTCTACTTACCAGAGTGTCTCACGTATCACTTGTGTTTCTGTGACAAAAGTTTTGTCATCAGGTGTATACAGAGGATCTGTGGTGTATAAATGCTGGTCCCTGAAAGCAGATAAACATGTAGCTCTGTTGCACCTCTTGGTAAAGTTAGCAGACAATTAAATAAACGCGCGACTTAGATGGAGCTGCAGGGTGTCGTGCATCTTGTCGAACACGGTTGTATAGGAGCTTTTGGGTAGTAGTTATGAACCAGAAATGGAGTCTTAGAATGCTCGTTACTTTAAACTTCAAACCTATTTCAATGGACGATTACCAATTTTCCCCTACAACTGTGGACTTGTGATCAGGTCTACTCTGGAGGAGTAGAGACAGACAAGCATGTGAAAGGCCTTCAGCATTTCCAGTTGTAGCCTCAGGGACCACCAACCACACTGCTCGAAGGACACCCAAATTCATCAGTATGCAAGTCATAGCTGATATATTATTGGGCATCCCAAAATTAAGTTAAGGAAAGTGCATCCCAAGGATAGGAAGCTCCAGTTTAGACCAATCTTTATACCACTTCCATCAGCCACGCACAGTACTTCAAAGACTAAAGCATTCCAAAAACGTTGCATATATTGAGAGTGCTTTTGCGTTGTGTTACATACTAGTATTAAGAACGGTTCCCTTGGTTTTGTTATTCGTTTGGGGCAACAATGATCCAAAAGGAATACATTGTATTCCACATGTAGACCCCAGCATGAAGTTTTGTAACCCGATACGATCAACACAAACAGAGCATTGAAACATACAGGGAGCGCATTGGGAAGATGGATGAGAACAACATAGTGTATATTCACACATGTTGAAGTTCAATTTGAAGATGTGCTCTTTATAAACATAAGCAAAAATTCAAATATCAGCCATCTCTCTTACAAAGAATTACAAGCCCATGTGTTTAAAGGAGACGGTTAGGTGGAAAAGGGGTTAAAGAATCAGATCACTGCAAATGGTTTCTTGGGAGAAAATGTATTAATTTCCAAAGACTCCCAACAGGTGTAATTTTCCTACATCATATAATGAATCTGAATTTTTTTTTAATATAAAAGTTGATCAATAAATCGCAGGTAGCAAATGACTACATGGTTCACATTTTAAAAAGTTCATTCTTTTTAGAGAGAACATTCATTCTCTTTTTAGTTCGATATTCATTACATCCCCCAATTGTAGCACATCCCAGGCTATTATTCCCATAGCTGTTGCGAGAACCTTTCCCCCCTCCCCTCCCCCTTCTGTACATAGCGAAGTCACTCCTTACTTTTTTTTACCTGCAGCAGATCAACCTGCTAGTGATTAATACTTGCAGTCCCTCTGGAGAAAGGATTAAAATAGTTTCTTACCATATAGCTGCCAAATTAGAATGTAAGTGTGAGCTGTGAGAAAATCTGGGCGCTCTGGATGTCCAGTACTGATGAACCACATGCTGCTCCAGCCACGTCCTTGCATCTGGCTCACCCACTGAATAAGGAAAACACACGTCATACCCAAACATCTACATCTCGCTTGGTACCCAAGTTTCACAATGCACCACACTTTTGAATCAATAACCAAACTGCAATGTCAATGAATGGGCATTAGCTCTATTAATTAAGTTAAGGGGGGGAAAGCAACAGTATTATGTCTACCATGGTAAAGTTAAAACAATGTATTGGTGACATCAAAGCACAAAACCTTGATCACAACCATTCAGCAAATTCACAGAATATAAAACAAAAAAAACAAGATCTCACACACCTTTCCATGAGACCACATGAGGGGCGGCTTTCTTGCTTTGCTCTGGATCTTCCTGTGGGGTTCTATCAACCTGGATTCCAGAGTCTTCCCTGCTAAGAGGCTCTTGATCTTCATCTTCCGACCACTCCTGGAAGATTTTAAAATAGATAACACTATACTAATAGCTGAAACATATTTAACATATACAAATGTCCATGAGGCTTTGCAAAACTATATCTACAGAACAAAATACATTACAGTAATGTTTTCCATCCCAGGACCAGAAATGACCAGTTATGGGTCCATATTACAGACGTGTTAGGGCTAGCAACAGTCTCAATTCTGCTAACCTACATATACGTTACCTTCCTTGCATCCATTCACTACATCTACAGTAGAGTAGGTCGGTTATATAGTATTCAATGTTATTTGCCTCAAATTGTCCCAAAACCGCAGAACACTAAAACACACCCAACATTGTGGTATGAATTATATAAACTTGTGTATAGAGGAACCCCAACCACACACAGCTTGAAGGATAACCAATGAATCTGCAAAGCCATAGTGGATATAATGTGGAGTACTGACCAGGCATCTAAAAATATTTGATATGTATGTATACATATATTTAACCATTTTAGGTACTTTTGTACATATATTATAGGACAGTCTTCTAGGAAAATAACATGGCATAAAATACTTACTGGTGTGTTACCATCAGGACTAAATCCTGTATCTTCACCTTCCATCAGGTATCTGCCCCAATCAAACGGTTTTTCTTCTTCTAGCAAGGGAAAATACAAAACATAAAACTAATGGTAGCATGAAAAGGGAGCAAAATGTAGACAAAAACAGAACTGTTTTTGTTATTTAGATTTCTTAGATATAATAGTCGTTATACAGGGTGACCACACTAAAAGTGGCATGGTGTATTTACTTGTAGGAGTGGCATGCCTCTTTTAGTTTGGACACCCTCTATATTAGTTAAAAAATAAATAAATGTGTTGGGAGTAACAAGAACAATAGAATGGCATTTCATTCAATACCTTCAGAACTACTGCAGAAAAATCCCTACATTCACAATGAGGCAGAAGACCAGAGGTATTCAGGTGAAACGCAGCTAAATAGGAATTTAGGTTGACCTTTAACAGAGATCTGAAATGGACATGTCTACTTTTTATGGTAATATGACATCCTATGCTTTTAAAAACTCTTGCAGCAGAGAATAAGATGCTAAACGTCCCACAGCGCAGTACAGTCACTAGAGAGAATGTCATTTCAGACTATGTTGTGGATAAACCAAATTCCTGATTATATAGGTGTTCAGACGGTGCTAATTGAGAGCTTGGTCACAAACGCACTTCTGAATATCAGAATTCTAATATTAAGAATGATCTTATCTTTACATAAACAGTGCATACAACAATTACCTGCTTCTTTTTTCCTTGGCTTTTCAACATAGTCGTTGTTAGAAGGTGAACCAGACAGACTAAGTAACAGGGACAATACGGCATAATGTGCATCAGTCTAGGAAAAGGAAATTTGCATTCTGAGTTTATCACAGCAGAAAATCCTCCCCACCAATCTATCGCCAACCCACAAGTCAGAGTTATCTACCTAGACCCTATCCCATGTATTGCTGTCAGTACTGCAGGGCTCACACCTTCCTGAACAAAGCTCTACCTTGCTATGTTTCTAAAGTCTTCAGTTAGCTAAACTTCCTTTACCTCTGAAAAGGTCAGAGATGCTTTTTTTTTGTCCCATGTCCCTTTACTACACAAATCTGCATTAAGCCACGTCAATAGGTGCCCAGATTAATCAGGAAAATGGTTCTTAAGGGTTTGTTAGCACAGGGGTGCGCAAAGTTTTTTGGTTGCGCCCCTCGTGTCTCGGTCCCTGCGCTCGCGCCCCCTCTCGAGTCACATGATGTAACGTGACCCCGCAGCGTCATTTGACGTGCGTTATCACGACGATGTAAGCAGAAGCTGGCTGAAACCCGGTAAGTACAGGTTACAGAGGCCTTGCGAGGTCCCCTGGCATTTCATTTAAATGCCTCAGGGAATAGCGCGGGGCCTCTGCAACTGCCCCCGCCCCCCAGTTTGCGCACCACTGGGTTAGCAGAATGTACATGGCCGCCAGGAATGAAGTTGTATGTATATACCAATCTCACCTACATTGCAGGAATGTTAAATAACACCAAAGTTTTTTCCTTCTTTGCGTTGGTTTTATTTAGTCTACCTAAAATCTTCGGTAGGTCAATTACATAAATATTGACTTCTGGATAACATTTTCAAAAATGTTATCTAGTGATGTGGCAGTGCAGACGCCAAACACTATACGTACTTTATAGAGGCAATGCAAGGGGGTGGAAAATAAATATAGATATACATACACCCCGTTCATTTCAGCTCTGGGGACCCCTACTTCCAGATACTTAAATGTGAATTAGGTGCCAGTAATCACTCTCCTCGGCTATCAGGGTTCACAATATGGCTGCTGTACAGATATTTCCCGGACTGCGGGCCAATAGTAAACCGTGATGTCATCATCGCGGCTTCCTATTGGCCCATGTGACACGGGAGCTTCAAACCCGAAAGTCCTGCTTGCTGAGCCGGAGCAGTTACCGGCACCTACTTCACAGGTAATTATTGCTTGAAGAAGGGTGTCACCGGAGCTGAAATGAATGGGGTTTTGCTCCGGAGACCCCTGCTTCAATTCTATATTTATAAACCAAAAACTAATTGTTGCCTTCGATAGCTCCCGCTTAGCTCAGAATGCAAATAAAACAGATTTAACTGCCATAGTGTTTACCTCACCTTACGTGTTGCCCGTTCAGCAAACGTGAACAAAAGCAGCGTTTCCAAGTTTACTGCTGAAAAGTAACTACTTGTCTTCATTCACTACTGCATAAGACGGGCATTTGACGCACCTTTGGCTCCTTTGTACTTGGAAGTGGTAAGCTCAGGAATTCTTCTGTGAGCCTCTTCCAGCTGTTTGCTTTACTTAGGTCTGAATGGACCACCAGCTTTTCATATATCCTGCGATTAATCATAAAACAGAAACAACCTATAAACTCCACAGACCACAACAATACACCTGATAATCACTTATTTTCTCCTGAACTAGAAGATTACGGCGGGATATGAAATCTTACCCGTCTATAGTCCTTAGGACTTTGTGACTGCTTACATCAAGGAACTGATGAAATCTGGAAAGAAAAAACATTTAATTAATAAAAATGAAACAAAGTATATAATAATGAACGAAAAGTAAGCATTTTCAAAATCTGTCATGGCATTTGATGTTTTGAATCAGAAGTCTAGCCATTTCAGGTAACTTAATATGGAAACATTTAGTAACTTGAACAAAGTTACATTTGCTTAGTACTGTACACAGTGAAGTGACAGGCACCAGTGGAAGGAAAACTGATTGCACAGCTTAGCAAGTACAAATCACATTACTGTACGGGAAACAGTCATGATCTGGGCAACTCGCCATGCCAGCAGTTACAGAGGTAAAGGATGGCACAGGCCTGTTCAGATGCACAGACCAATGACCGTTAAAAAGATGACAATGCTGAACCAAAAAAAGGGAGATATATATAGATATAATACTCCACCAGACTCAGATGAAATAGACACAGCACTGCAAAGGTTGATTATTAAAATGTGATGTTTATCATTCAAAGTATAGAAACCAACGTTTCGGTCCTCTCGGGGACCTTCCTCCGGATGGTGAGGAAGATCCCAGAGAGGACAAACATTGGTTTATATACTTTGGACGACAATCACATTTTGATATTCAACCTTGCAGTGTTGTGTCTATTTCATCGGTGTCTCGTTGACTACGTATCTATCGTTTGATTTCCTGTTTTATGCGTGCACTGGCCATATAGTTGCTTGCCACATAAATTAGAGGGTGTGCGTAATATATGTATGATGTCCCAAGTACATCATCGTTGATCGTTATTTTTCACCCGTTATCTAGCACCATAAAAATCAATATAGGTGGGTTACCAGTGGTGCCACTTGAGAGCTGTATACATCAGTAAGGCCGAGCTTATGCTGTCGGCGTTGCTACGTGCGCGCGCACGTCAGGCACTCTTCTCTATTTGGCTATTGAAGTTAGCCAAGTGCCTGCGTGCGCCTAGCGCATTGATGCAGCAGCATTTCGAGGAGTCAAGAGAATTTGTGATTCCAGGCGGCTGCTGCGTCACATGAGCTGCTTCAGCCAATGAGGGCGAACCAGCTTCGTGACGCATCCGCCACGCCCCCAAACGCCTGCAACACTATGAGCCCAGATCTCCTGTGCTACAGCAGCGCGGCGCGGATGGAGCTGGCACCCTCGCAAGCAAGCGGAGCGTATGAGCTCTAACATCACGCACGCACAAAGATAAAGAGAAAATACAAAGAATAAAAGGGCCATGTTCAACCGAAACGTTGGCCTCGTGTGAAATAAAGTATTTGTTACGTTTCTAGCTTCACGTTGCTCTGGGTGGCTGGACGTATACCAAACTGTGCCAGGAACTTGATAAAATCGCACCGCTTCGCTCTCAGAGCAAGTCACTTTAAAACTATTATTTCTCTCTCTCAGGCCCACTCACAACACATGGGGACGTCTCACCCACCCAACATATTAACTCATTAAGGGGTTAAAGACATTGGCATGGGTTGGGCCCCAGTAACCCTACTGGTTTTAGTTAGTGTACCCGTGCGGACGTGTAGAAGATGTGACATTATCAGTGATAGGCGGCGCAGACCCTCTAACACTGAGCCTGTGAGGGGGGCGTAGGTGCCAGGCAATGCCAGGAGAGACCCCGCAGGGGCCAGGCAATGCCAGGAGAGACCCCGCAGGTGCCAGGCAATGCCAGGAGAGACCCCGCAGGTGCCAGGCAATGCCAGGAGAGACCCCGCAGGTGCCAGGAGAGACCCCGCAGGTGCCAGGAGAGACCCCGCAGGTGCCAGGAGAGACCCCGCAGGGGCCAGGCAATGCCAGGAGAGACCCCGCAGGGGCCAGGCAATGCCAGGAGAGACCCCGCAGGGGCCAGGCAATGCCAGGAGAGACCCCGCAGGTGCCAGGAGAGACCCCGCAAGTGCCAGGCAATGCCAGTAGAGACCCCGCAGGTGCCAGGCAATGCCAGGAGAGACCCCGCAGGTGCCAGGCAATGCCAGGAGAGACCCCGCAGGTGCCAGGCAATGCCAGGAGAGACCCTGCAGGTGCCAGGCAATGCCAGGAGAGACCCCGCAGGTGCCAGGAGAGACCCCGCAGGTGCCAGGAGAGACCCCGCAGGTGCCAGGAGAGACCCCGCAGGTGCCAGGACAGACCCCGCAGGTGCCAGGCAATGCCAGGAGAGACCCCGCAGGTGCCAGGCAATGCCAGGAGAGACCCTGCAGGTGCCAGGCAATGCCAGGAGAGACCCCGCAGGTGCCAGGACAGACCCCGTAGGTGCCAGGCAATGCCAGGAGAGTCCCCACAGGGGCCAGGAGAGACCCCGCAGGTGCCAGGCAATGCCAGGAGAGACCTCGCAGGGGCCAGGAGAGACCCCGCAGGTGCCAGGCAATGCCAGGAGAGACCCCGCAGGTGCCAGGCAATGCCAGGAGAGACCCCGCAGGTGCCAGGCAATGCCAGGAGAGACCCTGCAGGTGCCAGGCAATGCCAGGAGAGACCCCGCAGGTGCCAGGAGAGACCCCGCAGGTGCCAGGAGAGACCCCGCAGGTGCCAGGAGAGACCCCGCAGGTGCCAGGCAATGCCAGGAGAGACCCCGCAGGTGCCAGGCAATGCCAGGAGAGACCCTGCAGGTGCCAGGCAATGCCAGGAGAGACCCCGCAGGTGCCAGGACAGACCCCGCAGGTGCCAGGCAATGCCAGGAGAGACCCCGCAGGTGCCAGGCAATGCCAGGAGACCCCGGAGGTGCCAGGAGAGACCCCGTAGGTGCCAGGCAATGCCAGGAGAGTCCCCACAGGGGCCAGGAGAGACCCCGCAGGTGCCAGGCAATGCCAGGAGAGACCTCGCAGGGGCCAGGAGAGACCCCGCAGGTGCCAGGCAATGCCAGGAGAGACCTCGCAGGGGCCAGGAGAGACCCCGCAGGTGCCAGGCAATGCCAGGAGAGACCCCGCAGGTGCCAGGCAATGCCAGGAGAAACCTGGGAGAGACCCCGCAGGTGCCAGGCAATGCCAGGAGAGACCCGCAGGGGCCAGGCAATGCCAGGAGAGACCCCGCAGAGGCCAGGCAATGCCAGGAGAGACCCCGCAGGTGCCAGGAGAGACCCCGCAGGTGCCAGGAGAGACCCCGCAGGTGCCAGGCAATGCCAGGAGAGACCCCGCAAGTGCCAGGCAATGCCAGGAGAGACCCCGCAGGTGCCAGGAGAGACCCCGCAGGTGCCAGGCAATGCCAGGAGAGACCCCGTAGGTGCCAGGCAATGCCAGGAGAGACCCCGCAGGTGCCAGGCAATGCCAGGAGAGACCCCGCAGGTGCCAGGCAATGCCAGGAGAGACCCCGCAGGTGCCAGGCAATGCCAGGAGAGACCCCGTAGGTGCCAGGCAATGCCAGGAGAGACCCCGCAGGTGCCAGGACTGACCCGCAGGTGCCAGGCAATGCCAGGACAGGCCCGCAGGATGGCACCCTTAGCACTGCATCTTCAATACAATTATATTTACATTATTTAGACTAAGGAAACATCCTTACCTTTTATATGAGTAAATACAAACAAGGTAAAATATAAGATAAGGCAATAATATGCTATATGCTCTCTATACTCCATAGCGCCTGTGGAATAATGAATATGAATATATTGATAATATTAATATAACAGTAATGGGTAGTACAATGCTCTGGTTCAGACCTGAAGTTGGACCAGGCGAACTGTAGGGCCAGCTGGTAGTTGTTGTCCTGCTCTTCCTGCAGGCCGCTCAGACAAGAGACCAGCTTATTGACGTCTACCTCCTGCTCCTTCTCGAACCGGGTCCAATGCGCCATGGCGCCCCCAGGCTCAGCAGCCAGTCCCTGCACCACCGGGAGCTGCAACCAGACTGAGGCACCAACCGTCCCACTGCTCCTCCCCCTTCCAACGCGGGGACTCGGAGGGGATGGGCGGGACGTGGCTCGGCACGTGACCGGCTGAGCCGTCAAATGCTACGAGCGGTGGCCAATCGCAGTTCGGTTTAAAAGACAGCGTCATAACAGTTGTGCCCGACAAGTGGCCTGGCTGAGAGAACTGGGTAAAGCAATACAGCGGCCATATTTGAATGGGGCATCTGTGTGCAGCTACCCCCAGTTAGTGACGTACTGAAGTCAGTGACTCGTAGCGACACCTGTTGGTTCATAGAACTGACATAAATACAGGAGATAATAACATTATAATGAACTATAATAAAGTGGCTCCACGGTATAAGCAAACTGTGGAAGTGCACAGACCACCAGCAAGTATCAGACATTTTTGATGATGAGGCCAAATTTTACTCACATTTTTGGCTGCCACATAATGTAAATTGGAGCCTTGATTATAATGATGGGTCTGTACAGGAGAAGGCTGGGGTATAGTTTTACCCAAACAGCCCCTAAAACCATTCTATGCATGTGAGGGTAACATTATTGTATTTGTAGTAGCAATGGTTCATTTAAGAGTTGGATATAGGGCCCCATATCATTATTTGAATTTATCGTCCACCAACAAAAACTAGAAGTGCTATAGATGTTGCAGGGAAGGGGCAGGGGTGTGGGGTATGATAATTATAAGACTTTACCAATAGTGCCAACCTAACTCCATCTTATCGTGATCCAGTCCTTGTTTGTAACTTATGTCAGTGCCTTCTGGTTCATAATAATCTTGCGTTTCTAGTGGAGACTTTAAGAACCAGGACTGGACAGAAACATCACGGTCACATCGGACCTTACGGCTGGCAATACTCTACATCTTACATTTGTGACATTCATCTGGTTGAGTTGTTTCATTGTAGAGAATTTAGGAGACTTGGATGCTCATGATGCAACATATCAAACCAAGGAAAAATAGGTCATTATTTCATAATTTTATCTGTCAGGTCTTTGCAGGGTGCTGGGTAGGTGCAGGCGGGGCGTGAATAAGCAGATAGGAAAAAGATGGACGCCAGGAACTTTTATAAAAACAAAAGCGACATTATTGACATACGGTGCATCTGGACTGTGACGGTGAGGGGGTACCCAGGCCAATAAATAAAGGTATTATGCCCGGCTGGGTGCCCCTGAGCCAGATTGGGAATTGTAGAGTGGCAGCTCTGCAACCCAGCAAGGGTGGTAATACTGCAAATGTATTCAAAATGCCTGTGTCTCTCCCCCCAGGGATAAGGGGGCGAGAAGACACAATAGGGCGAGCGCAAGCCAGAAAAAAAACAAAAACAGCAGAATATAAGTCACACAATAGCCTAGATTGCTATAAAATGAATGGATGAAGGGAAATAGGATGAAGGGAAATAGGATGAAAGGAAATAAAACAAAATCACTCACACGGCCATGTGTGAGTGTAAACACATCACAATGATGATGACTTTAGCCTAAGGCTGAGTCCCCAGTCTTCACTGTGGCACGCGCGCCCGGCGGGGGGGGGGCGGCGCGTGCACAACGCTACACCGCGATCTGCGGTCTGGGGAGAGAGGGAAGGTTTGCGACGGGAGGGGGCGTGGCTGTGGGTTTGCAGGGGCGTGGCCATGACGTCCCGCGGCTGGTTCGCCCTTATTGGCTGAACCGCCGGCGGGGTCGCAGATGTCGAGGTCAAATTCTCCTGCCTCCCTGAAAACCTGTCGTGCACCGCTGGGGAAAGGTGCGCGACAAGGTAGGGACTGGGACCGGCCGGACTGGGGGGGCGGGGCTTGATAGCACAGCGCACGCCGAGCCGTGCGCTGTGGCGGTGACTGGGACCGCAGCCTAAGGCTTGCTTCATGGATCACTTGTCCTGAAGGAGATCTCAGGAGAAAAGGAAGGGAGAACGGCAATGGGTGTGTGTCACTGATATGTGACAATAGGTGGAGGGGTAAATAAAATATAAAATATATATAAAAACCACTCACATGGCCATATGTGAGTGTAGACACTCGGAGATAATCCAAGCCTTATATGTAGAGCACAATCCTCCTTGGTGAATCACAGGTAAGGTAAGCCAAGTATAAAAACAAAACTTTAATGAATTGACAAGTAAAAAAGTCCAATTCGAAAGTGTCCCAGAACCTAAGGCAGCTCTCCTGTATGGCACGATCGGCGTTATACCCTGACTTCCGCATCCGGAAGGTCTGGCGGTGAACGGCAATCCAGGTAAGACTACGGTAGCTTGTAATGTCCAAAAATCCTCCTCAGAACAACGCGTTTCGCTCATAAGCTTCGTCAGGTTCTGAAGGAGGGGTCGCTGTATCTTCCTTATATGGCAGCTGTGATCGCAGATCAATCTACTGCAGCTGGTATAGTGCGGGGTCCTTGCGCTATAGCTCCAACTGGGGAAAGGCTGTCCAGATATGTGCCTGTTAAAATCTACATACACACTCTCCCCCTCTCACTTACACACACACACACACAAACACACACACCCTCTCACTTATACACACACACTCCCCCTCTCACTTACACATTCTGTCTCCCACTATTGTATTGTATGTCTTTATTTATATAGCGCCATTAATGTACATAGCGCTTCACAGTAGTAATACATGTGGTAATCAAATAAATAACAGATAGTATAAGTAACAGGTCATGGGAATAAGTGCTACAGGCATAAAAGTAACATTAAGGAAGAAGAGTCCCTACTCCGAGGAGCTTACAGTCTAATTGGTAGGTAGGGAGAACATACAGAGACAGTAGGAGGGAATTCTGGTAAGTGCGTCTGCAGGGGGACAAGCTTTATGTAACGTGTCCAGTATTATCCCCAGTGCTATTCATACGCTTCTTAAAGCAAGTGTGTCTTAAGGTGGGTCTTAACACTTACACACACACACTCTCTCTCTCTCTCCCTCTCACTTACACACACACACACACACACACACACACACGAGAGAACACGCTCTTATACTGTAACGACTGTATGCCCGCAGACCTGGCCAGTCCCCAGTACTGAGGTGGGTAAGGGTATAACACCCACAGCAGTGAGGGCATGCCCGGAGTGTGGTAAATTGCGTTGCCGGGCCTGGTGAGTAAGGCTTAACATTTATACTTGCTGTGTCCGGGGTGCCAGAGGTCGGAGGGTAATGTCCAAGAGCCAGAGTTCAGGGGCAGGAGAGAGCAGCGTAGTGATGTCCTAAAGCCAGGGTTCAGGGGCAGGAGAAGGCAGCATAGTCAAAGTCCAAAGCAGAGTCCAAGTTCAAACCAAAGGAATCCAAACGGGCAGGGACAGGAACCAGAGCTGAAACAGACAAGGGAGCTAGGCATAGACACTGCACACACAGGAGCTACAGGAAATATTCTGGAGGCCAGGGTCATGTGTAGGATGATTAGCCCAGATAGGTTCAACTCAGCCCCCTTTCCAAATCACTCCAAGTCCTCTAATATTTCTTTCACTTTATTGGAAAAGCAGCAGTAAATACAGGCACTTGTGGATGGTGTGTTGTAGTGATTTGTAGTTAGAAGCAGGTGAAAAGGATAAGGCCCTGTCACTAGAGCAATTACAGGAGGGGTACTCACTCAGCCAGTGTTGGAGGTGGAAAAGGAAGTCCCAGTGTATGCTGGGTAGCAAGATAGCCTGGGAACAGACCATCTGTAAGCAAAGCAGAGGGGGAGAGGGCAGACTAACCCATTCTGACAGAAAGGCTGAGGTTGCTGTAGCAACTCACAGGCATAATGCAGAGACAGGGATTGCACACGGGCACTGTGTGTGTGCACAGAGCAAAACACATGCAGCTGGAAATGAGAAACTGACAGGCAGAAACTGCAAAGGAAAGGGGGGAGTGAAACAGAAATGTGGTTCTTGTTCCATGACACTCCCCGTCTGGTATCTGGAGATACCACTATATAACTTGAATGTGTGGAACATATGTGCAATGCAAACAAACATAACATAATAATGCAAAGTCCATGTCCACATAACGAGGTGATACCGGCCGGTACCACTGGCGTTGAAATCCCTTGGCAAAGTCTTTTAGCAAAGGATGTTGGGTTCACCACAATGTCTCTCTGTGAAAGTCTCTGGCACTGTTTCTTTTTAAACTTATGGAAGAACAGTCCTTTTGTCTCTGTGGTTTTACCTACAGAGTGCATCCCCTTGTAGGTATGCCAGTTGTGGCAGCCTGTCGCTCTGACACCTGCCGTTTGGTGTCTTGCGGAAGCGGATCGACACTCCTGGAAGACCAGTTGTCGAATCTAGTCCAGTAAAGAGGGCGTCGTTTGGGGAGACTCCCTGGAGCTGAGCAGTGGGGCTGAACACTACACGGATTTGATCGGGTTCCTGAGGGTGGTAGACCCCAGATGATTGGAGGTACCAGCATTCTTCACCTTTCTTTCTTAGAGGTGCTGGCTTTGTGTGGCCGGTAAGGAATATTTTCTGGATGAAGGCCACAAAGTTGTTTTTAGTCTCCGGTTCCCTTTGTAGGTCGCAGAGGTGCGAATTGAACCTAGAGATGGCACGTTCTCCATTGTTTGGGAGGCGTTTTCTTAGTGAACGGAATGGTAGCGGGTTCACCCAACTGCCCGGTCCGTCTTTGACGAGCTCCTTGACCGTTAACATCGGGAATCCTCTATCTCCCATCGATGGTGTTTGCTTGTCGTCGTCCCTTGTGGTCTGGAACGCTGTGCACCCTAAGTCATTGGTGCATTCCTCTTGCAAGAGAACGTCTCCGCGTATTCTGGTGATACGCCTTTGTGTCTTTTTGTTGACTGCTGTCAGGAGGTTGTTTTCTCCTTGGACAGGACGAAGAACGGTCTCTTTTGTCCTTGTAAATCACTTTGTGAAATGTCTCTGCAACTTTTTTGACATGCGAGAGGACAGTCTTTTTGCCACTGTGGCTTCACCTGCAGGGCGCAATCTTTTGCGGCTATGCCAGCCGTGGCAGCTGGCTGCTTTGCCATTTGGTATTCTGCGGAGAGGAATGGCTGTACGTCTCAGCCGTGTCATTGCTCTCAGGAGGACTGTCTGATTGTTTATTGCCTTTTGGACAATCCCTTTGTCGGTCACCTTTGGGAGGTTACTTTCTTCCTTCGGTGGAATCGACTCATCATCCTTAGCTGTCTGGACTGCTGAGCATCCTAGGCCATTGTCACATCCCCCCGATGTGAGGATGTTTTTGTTGATCTCAGGGGTATGACCTTGTCTTTTCTCTTCACTTGGCCCTTCTGTCACTTGGAGATGGCCAAGACATGGTTCAGAGAGAGATGTGTGTCCACATTCTGTTACCACCGTTCTGCGGGCGTCAACATAGTCTTGTCCGTGCTCTTTGTCAGTGCACACGTTGCCCACTATCACCCATCCTAGGTCAAGTCTTTGGGCGTATGGCGCGTTGTGGGGTCCGTTATGCTGTTTACGGACTTTATGTACCCTCATGATGTCCCTACCGAGCAGCAGCAAGATCTTGGCGCCTTGTTCTACCGGCAGGATGTAGTTGGCTATTCCTCTGAGGTGCGGGTAATGGCGTGCCATGTCTGGTGTGGGAATCTCGTCCCTGTTTGTGGCCATGTGGTTGCACTCGATGAGTGTGGGGAGAGCTATCTTCACTCTGTTATCCACTGAACGTATCACGTAACCGCTTACTCTTCTCCCTGTTGTCTCTGTTGACCCTGCACAGGTTCCGAGGGTATAGGGTGAGGCATTGTCTTGTGAGTTGAATAAGTTGAAGAACTCCATCTTCGCCAATGATCTGTTGCTTTGGTCGTCGAGGATTGCATACATCCGAATAGCCTTCTCAGATTGTCCCTGGGGGTGCACTGCGACAAGGCATATTTTGGAGCAGGACATTTTGTCACTTTCTTTTCCGCAAACCTCAGTGCGCTGAGATGTGACGGCTGTTGGTTCTCCTTCTCCTTCCTCCCCGCCATGCTCTGCTACGGAGGATGGGTTGTTGAGTTTGTGGAGTGTCAGCGCCTCTGGATGTAAAGATGTTACGTGCTTGTCACTTTTGCACACTGTACATTTGATTTCTTCTTTACAGTCTCTGGCTAGGTGAGTCGTGGAACCGCAGCACCTGAAGCAAACTCTGAATTCTCCAAGTAACCTCTTGCGTTCCTCTAGGGACTTCATCCTGAACCCAAAGCACTTGTTAAGTGCGTGTGGCTTCTTGTGTATGGGACATTCCCTGTTTGGGTCCCTTGGTTCCTCGTCTCCGGCGACCGACTGATCGGGAGTAGTTTGGGTCGTGGGAGGCACGTCCGTCCTGTGGACCGAGATGGGTGTTTGAGTGTTACCATATCTCGCCACTGGTCTCTCATTCCTCAGGCTGCTTGCACTGTGTGTGGTTTGCGCACCCAAGATGAAACTGGGATCGTTCCTTGTCCTTGCCGCTTCGCGGATGAAGCTCAAGAAGAATGAGAATGGGGGGAAGGCGACTTGCTTCTCCCTTTTGTACTTGGAGCCTTGTGAAATCCATCTTTCTTGGAGGTTGTAGGGTAGCTTCTCCAAGATAGGTCTCACTCCACGAGCTGAGTCCAAGACGTTGAGACCTGTTAAGGAATGGTCTTTCCTTGCAAACTCCAGCTCTTGCAGCAGGTCCCCGAGCTCTCGTAACGTCGAGTAGTCTCTAGTTGTGATCTTGAGAAAGCTGTCGACTCTTTTGAAGAGCGAATCCTCGACTGCTTCGGGGCTACCGTAGCACTCTTCTAGCCTTTCCCACACTAGGTCAAGACCTACTTGGGGGTGGTTCGCGTTTGCCGTTCGAAGCCTCCTCGCGTGCTCCCTGGATTCGTTTCCCAGCCATTTGGATAGCAGGTTGGTAAGGGAAGTGTTCCCTAATAGGGTGCTCTAAGATGACGTCGGTGAAGACTTAGTTATATAATAGAAGGAGTCTTCAGGGAGTCCAGGATTCAATGCTTAATGACTTGACTCTTTGATAAAGTCGTAAAGACGAAACGCGTCAGAGAATTGTTTTGTATGTCTTTTTAATTCGGGCTTTTATGCCATAATAAAGTTTTTTCCTGCACGTTGCCGCCAGCCTGATATTTTTGCAGTGCTCGGAGTCCTTTCACCTACCATTTGGATAGCAGGTTGAGCTCTTCCCTTGCTGAGAAGCCCAGGCTGTTGATTGCGTCCTTGAACGTGAACTCCCACGTCCGGTAGTTCTCAGGACGGTCGTCAATGTTGGTGAGTCCTGTTTGCACCAAGTCACGCCTGATCATGTACTTGGCTATGTCTGCCAGGCCTGAGGCATCGGGTTTTGGTCCCGTGCTGAGGTAGTTGCTGGGAGGGTCCGTGCGGTCGCCTCTTCTTTGGCGTGGACGCGTGCTGACTGCTGGTCGGTGTGATGGGCTGTGTTCTCCCGTGTGGGTGTACCTGGATTGCGAGCCTGTTGTGGTGCATCTGTGTGCGCGCTGGCGTGTGGATCACTGTTGCGGCTGTGGCTATCCCAGGCAGCATGTATGTGAGGAGTCTGGGATCGCGGCGCCCGCGCCCTGGCCCCTTCTCACCTTCTTTAACCCTTGCTGCTGAGGTGCGTGCCCCTCGATGGCGCCACTTACCTCCTGCTGCTCTGGCAGTTCCCCGCCGTCCCCGGCGGTCTCGCGTTCCTGCTGGCTCTTACCTCTCCCATGCAGCTGCCATGTGTCCCGGCCGCGCGCGTGTACAGCGCGCGCCGGGTGAAGATAATTTATTCACTGCTCTAGCAGTGAAACCACGCCCCCAGCAGACTAATAGGACCCCCTGCCAGAATAAGAGTCTTCACCTGCCTGCCAATCAAGTGGACCTATCCAGGATAGCTCCACGCACTCCTCCAGGCCTGCCTCCACCTGTGATTGGTCAGCCGCACTTTATAATGCCTCTCCTCCCACTCACTCATTGCTCAACATAGTTTCCACTAGGATTACTACTCTGGCATTCTCTCCCTTATTTCTCTCAGGTTACGACTTGGCTTGGCGGACGTCTATCTCTGGCTCTCGACCCCTCATGGACAATGACCTTCCGGAATTCTCCAATCCCTGACCTTGGCTAAAATGGCAACGATGACGGCACTTCTTCTCTGGTACCGGCAAGTATTGCTAGCAACATCACCTGACCTGGCAACGCCTAAAAACACCACACTCCGGACACGCTCCTTTTGCTGTGGGTGCGTGCCCATATACGTTCCTCACCTCAGTAGAAGGAACGGGTCTTGTCTGCGGGCAGCACCGGCGTAACATTATGTCGAGCCCACAAGACGCAGACCAGACTGATGTGGACTCTATGATGACGGCCATGTACCAACAAATTCCGGCCTTAACGGATCAAGTGGTTGTCCTCTCCCAACAGGTACAGGACCTTTCTCTACAGGCACCACCTGCGGCTGCACTGCTGGCGCAGTCCGATTCAACATCCACTTTATCCCCAGCTCCGAAGATTCCGGCTCCGAAGCCCTACGCAGGGGATCCCCACGCTTGTCGTGGCTTTCTCAACCAGTGTGAAATCCAGTTCGAGATGGCTCCGCAGCTGTATTCTACTGGTCGGAAAAAGGTAGCTTATGTATACAGTCTGCTCACAGGTAATGCATTGGCATGGGCCTCCCCGATCTGGGAACTGCGCCCTGATATTACCCAAGATTATGCAGCCTTCAGACGAGACTTTCGACAGGTCTTCGATACCCCCTCACGACAAGAGTCTGCTTCTGATTCCCTGCTGCAGCTTACACAGGGACGTCGGCCTGTGGCCCAATACGCCTTGGAATTCAGGACCATAGCAGCTGGGACTCGTTTGGGTCAGGAGGCCTTAGTCGCCGTCTTCTGGAACGGCCTATCGGAATCCCTGAAGGATGAACTTGCTTCTCAACCCAGGCCAGGACTGCTGGAGGACCTCATCACCCTGGCCATTCGTATGGACCAGCGTCTTCAGGTACGCCGCGCTCAGCGTCAGCAACCCCGGTCTACGCCTTTCCGTGCTCCCTTCTCCAGGTTCTCTACTACCTCGAGAGCCGTCTTCCCCCCGCTCCCTGCGCTGGAAGCCCCAGAACCGATGCAACTCGGAGTTCAGCAACCTCGGGCACCCTTACAAAAATTTCACTCTACCGGAGAGTCGTGCCATCATTGCGGATCTTCTCAGCAGCGTACCCGTGACAATCTACCATCTCCGGGAAACGGCCAAACCCAGTGAGTACGAAGGGGTGCTTCCTGGGTGCTAAAACTCCTTGTCCCCTATCCAGAAGGGAACTCCCTAAGAAATTGACCATTCCCGTTTCCCTTTCTGGTCCTACCTTCCGTACCTCCACAGCAGCATTTATCGACTCCGGCGCAGGAGGGAACTTCATGGATCAGACCTTTTCTGAACAAAATCAGATCCCACTTTCCAAGAAGAAGTCCCCCGTTGCCTTGGTCGGGATTGATAATCGGTCACTCACTCCGGCATATATCTCCTTGGAGACTGGATCTATCACCCTTTCTTCTCACTCTCACAAAGAGACCTTGGGCTTTGACGTGATTCATGCCCCGGGTACACCGATCACGCTTGGCCTGCCCTGGTTGCAGAAGCACAATCCGCGCATCGATTGGGTATCCCCTAATCCTATTGACTGGAGGTCAGGGTCAGAGGAATCTTCTTTGTCTACGGAACGTCCGTCCCATCTGCTAGCTAACATATCCAATCCTCAGAGGAAGTTACCTTCCCCTTACGCAGAATTTTTGGACGTTTTTAGCAAGACGCAATCTGAGCTCTTACCTCCTCATCGTTCCTACGACTGTCCGATTGACCTGGTACCTGGATACACCTTGCCAAAGTCCAAATCTTATCCTCTCTCGTTGCCTGAGACGGAAGCCATGGATGAATATATTCGTGAGAACCTAAAGCGGGGCTTTATACGTCATTCCAACTCTCCCGCGGGAGCCGGATTCTTCTTCGTCAAGAAGAAGGATGGTACTCTCAGGCCGTGTATTGATTACCGGGGTCTGAACCATATTACGGTGAAAAATCGTTATCCACTCCCACTCATCTCCGAGCTCTTCGACAGACTTCAGGGGGCCAACCTCTTTACCAAACTTGACCTCCGTGGGGCATACAACCTCATCCGTATCCGAGAGGGCGATGAATGGAAAACTGCCTTCAACACCCGTAGTGGGCACTACGAATACCTAGTGATGCCCTTTGGTTTGTGCAATGCACCAGCAGTTTTTCAGGACTTTATCAATGACATCTTTCGGGATGTTCTTAATCGCTTTGTGATTGTCTACCTGGATGACATCCTTATTTTTTCCCAAAACATCCACACGAAGTTTGGGCTTTCACGCCTCAGAGAGAACTGGTTGTATGCTAAAATGGAGAAATGCCTTTTTCACCAGTCTACCACTTCCTTTCTTGGGTACATTATCTCCAACAGAGGCTTGGCCATGGACCCAGAGAAACTGAAAGCCGTCATGGATTGGCCACAACCCAATTCCCTCAAATCTATTCAGCGATTTTTAGGTTTTTCCAACTATTACCGGACGTTTATTCTGAATTTTTCCACCATCATCGCTCCTATCACGGCACTGACCCAAAAGGGTGCAGATCCTTCAGCTTGGTCACCCGAGGCAGCCACGGCTTTCAAAACGCTGAAGCAGTAGTTATCAGCGCCGGCGACATTGCATATCCCAAGTGTGGTTGTTTCCCAGGCCAACTCTAATTTAGCGAGGTGCGCTTCAATGTCAGTCTCATATTTTTCGCGGGCCTTTTGTGTCAGTGTGACTGTCCGTTTAGGCCTTGCGTCTGCCTGCGCCTGTTGCAGTTGCGCAGCGGTCTCTGTGTCTGAGTGGTCACTCTCCTGCGTGATATCTGGTGAGGCTCTGAGTTCTGCCATGCTGTAGGTGTGTGTAGGCCTTTAGCCAGTTCGTGTGGCGTGCGGTCTTTTACCTGTGTCAGCGATGGGCGACTGTCTCAGATGATGCCGAGCGGTGTCCTGCAGCGTTCAGCGTGACCCGTGTCCTGGCGGGTGTCTGCTGGCGTGGCCCTTGGTGGCGCTGGCCGTGGGGACGTGCACAGGGGTAGGTGAGATGTTAGCTCCTCACTATGGGGCTGTGCAGAGGGTGGCTCAAACAGAGAAAAGACAATCAAAATTCTGTGTATATTGCAGTCTGACTGCAGTACTGCTGCCTTGAGTGAGGTTGCAGACTTGTGTGCAGTGTAAGCTGCTTGCTGTTTGAAAGGCTGCTGCAGGCTGTGTGCAGTGTAAGCTGCTTGCTGTTTGAAATGCTGCTGCAGGCAGTGTGCAGAGACTGTACTGTGTTAGCATAAAGTCTTAGAGTAGCAGCTCCTGTATGTATATTTCCAAGACACACAGTCTTCCTTTTCACTATTCTGGAGGCCAGGGTCATGTGTAGGATGATTAGCCCAGATAGGTTCAACTCAGCCCCCTTTCCAAATCACTCCAAGTCCTCTAATATTTCTTTCACTTTATTGTAAAAAGCAGCAGTAAATACAGGCACTTGTGGATGGTGTGTTGTAGTGATTTGTAGTTAGAAGCAGGTGAAAAGGATAAGGCCCTGTCACTAGAGCAATTACAGGAGGGGTACTCACTCAGCCAGTGTTGGAGGTGGAAAAGGAAGTCCCAGTGCATGCTGGGTAGCAAGATAGCCTGGGAACAAACCATCTGTAAGCAAAGCAGAGGGGGAGAGGGCAGACTAACCCATTCTGACAGAAAGGCTGAGGTTGCTGTAGCAACTCACAGGCATAATGCAGAGACAGGGATTGCAACACTGTGTCTATCACACGGGCACTGTGTGTGTGCACAGAGCAAAACACATGCAGCTGGAAATGAGTAACTGACAAGCAGAAACTGCAAAGGAAAGGGGGGAGTGAAACAGAAATGTGGTTCTTGTTCCATGACAGGAAAGCTATGCAAAGCAAGGACTGAGAGGACAGAGTGGGGTAATAAAGGAAGGAGGGCCAATAGGAGTGAGGTGTGGAGCAGAGGTTTGTCTGGGTATTTGCAGGGATAGGTCCGTGTGAGCAGGGGAGGAGACAGGGAGGTAATCCAGGGCAATTGCCTGCAACCGACGGGGGGCGGAGCCAGTGCATGGGGAAGGCTGATAACTGGATCGGGCGCGCGTGCCTTCTGTAAGGTTGTTATTCACGCGCACCGACCGTGTGCCTGGGCGTGTGGCGTGCATCGCGGAGGAAGGGCTCGGCATGGGAGGCAGAAGGGAAGGAGAAACGGTGGAGCCAGGTACAGTAAGGGCTGGGGTGATGGAGGCACGCCAAGGGGCGCGTGTCCCTCGATACGTCACAAGCGATCGGGAGCATGCGCGTTCAGTGAGGCAGCCGTACGCGTGCCCCGATCGTGTGCCTGGGCGTGCTGACCGTGCCGCGGAGGAATGGCTCGGAGACGAGGAGGAGAGAGAGTGGGGAAGTGGGGAACCGGGGCAGCTAGCCACAGTGGGACTGAGGTGACGGGGACACGCTGAGAGGCACAAGCCCCTGATCCGTTACATATACGATCCTTCCTCTCCTCCTGTCAGCCGGAAGTTGACGTGATTTCCAGTGCCGGCAGGGAGAGGAAGGATAGACGTGACTGGGCAGCTGCTGCTGAGCTCGGGAGCTCCTGGGTCACTGCTATGTGGGGTACCGCCACGCCGCCGGGCCTGGTACAGCATGGGAGAGGTGTCCCAGCTCTCCCCCCCTGGCGGCCGAGGAACCCCGGTTGAAAATCGCTGCAATAGATGCTGCCATAGTTCATATTGCTGTAATTAAGGGAATCAGACACAGCATCAAAAACACTAGATGGCAGCAGAGTCCAAGAGAGAAAGAGCAGCACTTTAACTAGCACCAAAGCAGCAATTGTACATACTCGGACACTTTCTGAAACCTGGCTAACTAGATATCACCATTGATGATGATTTCCTAACCAGTGCCATTGATGACAAAATGAAAAGCCGAGTGATTTATAGGTTACACATCTCAAACTTTATAGACATTTCCACTTGTCTGGCACAGCATCCTTCAAGATAAAAATGTGTTTTACATAAATGTTACCCTCCTTGTGCGGCTCCTAGGGAGTTTACATCAAATGTCTCTTGAATTGGGTTACACTGTGTTGATTATGTTGTCAGGGTGCTGGATTCGTGCAGGCTGGGCGTTGGTAATGCAATGATGGGCGCCAGGAACTTTATTCATACAAACAGCTATAAGGGTCCAAGTCCTAGGTTTTGCTGGAACTTGCCCTTATGTGGCTGGCAAACCTCTTCATGTACAGCCGCGGCCCCGTTAATTCTCCAACATCTCCGAATTTTTTCGGGGATTTTTTCCGAATGCCACGCACTTCGCCGCACTTCACCACGTTCATGCCGCATTCATACCGCATTCATACCGCATTCACACCCGCAGTTGATGTGTTTATTGATAATGGTTCGGATTTAATTGGTTGCAATTCTTCGCGTATCCGCCAGATGGCAGATATTCATGAATTGTAATGCGCATGCGCTTCAGTAATGTGTCGACTTGCAGGTGTTTAAAAGAATACCACAGTGGTCCATTGTAAATTGGCCTTGGGACTGAAGAAGTTACAATAATATATCAATTTAGGCTTTTCATATTAAAAAATACATGCACAGTGTCTGGTCTTGTTTTATTGTCCTGAGAGTCCTGTCATGAGTGCACCACCGCAGTCCGTGTTCCAAAAACCCGACAGTACGTACGCTTATTTAATATGGGCAGTGATTAATGCAACAGATGATAAGATGGGAACAGTTCGTCAAATTTATCAGTATTTTATCGAAAACTATGACTTTTACAAATTTTCACCAGATGCTCATGTGTGGAAGCGTGCAATAAGGAAAAAGTTATGTATCGATCCATGTTTTTTTCGTATTGATCCCGGTGTTATTGGAGGGTATTGGTGTGTATCACCGGATTTTTCCCATATCTATGATCATGGAGACTTCAAAAGGCGAAAGGTCATGTTAAAATCAAATAAGAAACGTCAGTCGCAGGCAAGCAATGCGCCAGCACCAGCACCGGCTTCCAATAACGATCCGACCGTCAGTGAAAACCTGGTGACCGAAAACCCTTGCTGTCTGTCCCGCCCGGATACCTGCAGCCTGAGCCGGATTTCGCGTACAGATTCCAGCAAGCTTGCATGTACCTAAGCGATTTCCAGCCTCATCAGCTGACTACAGGTGTAGTAGTCCCGCTGTCACCTGTCAACTACGTGTATAATCAAGAATACGGGACTGGCAGTGGCTCGGCGCCAGCTGATTGGCAAAGTCTATGGTGAGTAATGTTGCCGTATTTTATTCTGTTTTTTAAATATCAATATCAATGCACAGTCAATCGATTCTCCTGTAAGCAATATCATTGGCTGAGCAGCTTCTACAGTAGATACTGAACAATTGGTGGAAAGCAAGGCGCATGCGCATTGGAACCTTCTTGAAACGCATGTGCGTGTCATCACATCGACAGTAGGCGCATGCGCATGTGAACAGGAGACGCCCCCCCGAGAAAATTATTGGTGGGACTGACTGTGGGAACTTCTTTAGGGGACTGACTGACCATTACAGTAAAACTTGTACTTTTGTTTTTCCTCAGAAAAGAAAACTTTGTCATCACATGCGGAAAACGGCAAATGGAGGGATTTAGATGGATAATATCGCTTTGTGTAACAATGCCTGCACATTGCTGAATCGGATTTAAAAAACCACGTACCGGAGTCTACAGTTTAGTGGCCGTTGTTATTGATTAGGATAGAATACTGTAACTGAGAGCTTCATAGAAAACCTGAAACAGTATGCTGTTGTTTCCAGACCGTATACAATACTTTTTTTATATATACTGTATAATAAACCCGAAAAATAAAAAGTATGCATTTATTCTACATGTATTCCAGTACATATGTGTATTCTATACCCGTACAGCATGTATTGTTTTAATACTTTTGTGATGTACAGTACTGAGCATGCCTACAGTATACAGTACAGTATGCCTGGACAGTACTGTACAGTATGTTCTAGAAACACTGTATTTTGTTACAGTATAAAAGGAGACAATGGAACAATTTAAAACAAATCAACATTTTCTTTTATTGGTGGAGTAAGTACAAAAACATTTATTTACAAATACAATTTAAAAACATTTAAAGTGTACAGCAATTCAAAACATTAACAGGTATATGGTTTATTGCTAGTGAAAACATTTATGTACAGAAAGTCAAAACATTTACAGTAGGATGGTGTACAGAACAGTCAGTCAGGCCTGCACAACTCCAGTCCTCGAGGGCAGCAAACAGGCCCGGTTTTATCCTGAAAACCAGGCCTGTTTGCGGCCCTCGAGGACTGGAATTGTGCAGGTCTTGTGTAAGTAAAAACATTTCTTTATTAATACAAGTTAAAACAAGCAACAAGTCAAAAAATAAACAAAAGTTGAACAGTCACGCAAATTCAATCCCCACCAGATTGTCCTTCCAGGGCCGATGCCTTGTATGGCGCAAAATGCCATTAATGGAGTCTCGAACGATTTTCATTAAAGGATCTGAAATTGAAAAATAGCGCCGCAATTCCTCCAGAATAGTCCTTCTTAAATTTTCAGGAAGCGCCCTTTTTTCGCGATTTCCTTCGTAGTTGACATTTTTGGCCCACCCGCAGTACACCAAGTAGGACTCATGGTGCTTAAAAATTAACATGCCATACTTCTGGGGTAAACCAGCACTCATCACCCTATCCTTCTCCCTGAGTGCCGGTGGCAGCTCGCGCAGGATGATGTCGGGCACCGTATTGATGCAAGCGTATGTAGGTTGGGTTCTGGGAGTTGGTGTGCTTGTGGCGGCAGGCGAGGGTAGGTTGTCTTGGAGGAAGCTTTCCTCCTGTCTTGATCGCCGTGTTGTCTCCTGGCGTGGTCTTGACGGGGTTGTCATGTTATCCTCCTCCTCAACGGCATACATGTACACAAATTCTTCTGGTGAAGGGGGTGCTCTTGGTATTGGAAGGCGGTCAAAGGTCCCATTCATCACATCCATGCCACCCTCCTGCTCCGGGTTCGGGTAAACAGCGGCATGAACACAGAGCAAATTATGTATCCCCGCTATGTTAGTCTCTATCTTCTCCATCCGTCGATCCATCTTCTCCATCCGTTGATCCATCTTCTCCATCCGTTGATTCGTCTTCTCCATCCGTTGATCCATATTTAGCATGGTCTCTAAAAGCAGATCTATCTTTACCAGCATAGTAGAGTTCCCGGGGATATCCACACTTAACCCATTCAGCATGCGGTCTAACGAGCTGATTCTTGTGCATGGCGTGCTGTGGACATCTGGGTGGATGGGTGCTACGGAGGATGAGATGGGGATTCCCTGGAGAGAAGCGGCAGCGTCGTCGAAGAGGGATGGAGAAAGCGACCTGTGGATTTCCGGGTGAGAAACGGCAGAGTCGTCTAAGCGTAATGGAGAAAGTGACCTGTGGTTTTCAGGGACACCAGCATCAGCGTCGTCGAAGAGTAGTGGAGAAGGTGGGCTGTAGATTTCCGGGAGAGCAGCGGCAGAGACGTCGAAGCGTAATCGAAGAAGTGGCCTGCGGGTTCGATGGGTTGGCTGCCATTTGTTTTGCCTTGAGTGTACATCACCGAATTTCTTCTTGACATAATAAGGCTTACGTATTTTAAAACCCTTAGCCTTTGGGGTCAGCAGAAGGTTTTCTTTATTAGCCTTAGCCTGTTGCTTTGGCCTTGGCTTGGAAACGGCTGCCGCCTTTCGCTTTTTCTGTGGGATAGGCACGGCAGAGGCGAGTGGCTTCCTGAGTCCATAGAATCTGGGTTGATCCATGGAAGCAGATGGCACAATATAGTATCTGGACAAGGGCAAGTTCAGATATAGATCATCGAGTGGTGGGCTATGCAAAGTGTGTAACCTTTTATGCATGGCGATGAGGTACAGGTGTTAAAAGTGGGCGTACTCTAATGTGAGTCATTAACGTATAAATACACCATCCATTTTGTGGATTCACTGCACATTGAATACACATCGACTAAACATCGAATATACTTTCTTGTGCTTGTATTTCTTTCTACTCGCAGCAATGCCTGTTAAAAAGATTTCAAAGGATCTCAGCATGAGAATTAAGGATATGTACACGAGCGGACAACGAATTGCAGATATTCAACGCTGGTTAGCTGCTTCTGGCCTCGTTGTGCCATCAACCACCGTGTGCTATCATGCACACGGACGGAAAAACCAAACAACGCACGAGGACACCAACGGTAACTAATGCGTAAGTATATTTATATAACTATATAATACAGTATATCAATTATTGTTTATATTGCTGCATATTAATAGAACTATATAGTATGATCTATCTAATTTTATAGTTATTTCGGTATATCTATATAACTACAGTATATAATACAGTATATCTATTGTTTATATTGCTGCATATTAATAGAACTATATAGTATAGATCTATCTAATTTTAAACTATTTTTACTGTAAATGATGTGCTGTACTTATGGCCTACTGCACTGTAACTTACCGGATTGTTGTTTTTCTGTACACTGTAGGGAGACAACTCTTTTGGTCGACAAAATACTGTAAGTGAAGAGAATGATGAGAAGAGTGCCTTTAAGGGTCAAATACACTCTGCAGCTAAATCACAATCTCACTGTATCCGAGACCAGCATAAAGAAGATGAGATGCAGAATTGGATGGCAATATGGACGTGTGAGGTTAGTACTGGACAGTACAGGAGGTTAAAGTGTTGTTTAAGAAACTGTACTGTACCTATAAAATTATTCCTTGTCATTACAGAGCGTACCCTATGATAAGGGACGTTAACAAGATCAAGAGAGTGGTCCAGGCCCAGGCATGGATCGACAGTGGAGAAACTTTCCAGGATTGCATCTTCACTGACGAGTCTACTGTATCGCTGGAGAGATTTGCCACCTTTGCATTCCACAAAAAAGGTCGCATATCTATGAAGCCGCGTCCAAAACACCCAGTGAAGATGCATGTGTGGGGTGCCATCTCTAGGCGTGGACCAGGATGCATTGTCATCTTTGAAGGTAAAATAAGTCACACACTTTTGCCTTATGCACTGTACTGTTCTAGTGTGCAGTTTTTTGAGCACTTTTCTTTTTTTGTTATAGGAATCATGAATAAAGCTTTTTTCGAAGAGCAAATTGTGCCTGAGATTGTGGAATACATCACACGTGAGTTCCCAGATGGTCACCGCTTCTACCAGGACAACGATCCGAAGCACACCTCGTCAACAGCGCATATTCTTGAGCGCGGTATCAACTGGGTGACGACGCCAGCGGAGTGCGTTAACCGTTCTCATTTTTCCCCACTGTTTTTACTGTGTATTGTATCTCTTTAACTAATTGTCCTTTTTTTCCCCCTCCAATGACAAATCGCCAGACTTCAATCCTATCGAAATGGTCTGGCATCAGCTGAAGGACCATATCCGAAAAGTCGTGAAACCCTCCAAAAAGGACAAGTTGGCGCAAGGCATAATGAGTTTTTGGAACGATGTGCTCACCGTGGAATGATGCAATAAATATATTGACCATATTGCGACTGTGTTGCCCATTGTGATCGCGCGTAATGGGCAAGCATCAGGAAGGTAGTATGGTATAGTACTGTACTGTAGTATGGTAAGTACAGGCACACCAAGTACAGTACTGTATGATACAGGTAAGCATGGCACAGATTTTTTCTTTCATGAGAGAGCAGCACTAGCCATCTGGTTACAAAGTATTTAACAGTAGTCACAGTATACAGTAGTTCCAGTATAGAATAGTTTGACAGTACTAACTGCATACTGTAGTCCAATATGGAGTAGCTATACAGTGCACAATGCCATAATATGCACCTAACTGCACAATTTTTTTCTTTCCTGAGGGAGCAGCACTAGCCATCTGGTTGCAAAGTATTTAACAGAAGTTAAAGTATACAGTAGTTCCAGTATAGACTAGTTTGACAGTACTATACAACACACAATGCCATAATACAGTATGCACATAACTGCCCTAATTTTTTGTTTTCTTGTCTTTTCAGAAAAAAAGGATGGACTGGGGGAGAGGCGGGGTATCATATGTAAAGTTTGTGAACTGTTTGTACAGTTAAGTGTATCTAAATTGCAGTCATGATTTACACAAAACCTCTCCTCTCTCAATGAACTACTGTACAAAGAATGAGGAAGAAGATAAAGACGGAAACATTTATATTATTATATATATATTATTATATATATATTATTATATATTATATATTATTAATTAATATTATCAATGTGCATTATTCATGATTATCCACCGGCCCTCAATTTTCAACTGACAGAAGAACTGAATAAAGACTGCATTTTGTATTATTCATGATTATTTGTATATTTGTATTTTTTGTTCCTGATAAACTAAAATAAATATTTCTTTACACTCATGCTAATCATAATCATTGACACCCCCCCCTACACCAAAGAAAAAGAAAGAATGACAAAAAGTGGTAATTTACTGCACCAAAAACATGAATCAGATTATGGTTTTTTTAACTCTCAATTTCACAGTGCTGTGCAAATCAGATTTACATATCAAATTCGAGAAGGGATTATCACAAGTGTTACCGTAAACAAAGCCTCACAGGGTTGGGGGGGTGGATGGGTGAGTAATGCACAGTAATCATCAGCTAGCTCCCTTCCCAAAGAGGATTACAAAGAGGTGACTCAAAGCCAACAATAGGAAAATTAATGAATGGTTTTGAGGATTACACGCAGGCGCAGAGAGGTGATGCTCGGCTAGGGATGATTAAAAGCACAATGACAAGCTTTAGACACCTCCTGATGAAGCACGTAGTGCGAAACGCGTAGAGGTCACGACAGGTCACTCGCGTATGCTGTTAGGCTGAGACGGCGCTTGCAGGAAGTTTGTGTGATGGCAACATCTCTGCGGTGGCGTGGTCCGGGCCCTTGTACGCTTACCAGCGGGACCCTCTCGGCACTTTAGTGTAAATTTCCGTCTCCCCCTTTCAGACTCAGGCAGTTGTTCAGCTTTATTATTAGCATATATCTGGGTCCATGTATCCTTTATTTTGAACATTCATGTCTTTTTATTTATATATTTTTATTTTTTGTAATGTTGTGTTTAGATCTAGTCTAAGTAGATACATCCTATTCTGTGTGTGGGTATTTTTGCTATATTTACCCGGATCTAGTGTGTATGTGTACTGAGGTGGGGTTGGATCCCCTCAGTTATCTTTTGTATTAATAAATATTTTCTACCCAATTTTAATCCCTGGTGCGCATTGTGTGCATTTTTTTCTTGTCATCACAAGGTGTCCCCCGTTCCGGGGGTCACCTTGCTTTAGGAGTCAGTTGGGGAGACGCTCCACATACAAGCTGCAAGGGGATTAGTGCTTTCATCAAACTTTACATCTGCAGCACGAGCGCTGAATTTCTTATTTCAACTGCTTTCAGGAAAAAGAAAGCAGTTCATCACTTACCATGGAAGGAACAGACACGTCCGCAGATCCAGCGGAGAAAATGAGGGTCGAGATGCCCTGCAGCCTAGAGAAAATGGAGGATTCGTCCCGCGGATGACAGAATAACCAGAGGGCCCAAGGCAGAAGTCCTCTACCATGGAAAGAAGTGCATGTCCGGTGCTAAGTGAGAACCCCTCAACCAACAATACCAAGTAAACAGAGCCAGAACCACTAAGTGACGATGCCTTGACTAGCATTGAAGATACACTGCAAGCTACCAGACATGACTGTGAACAATTGAGTCCTGCCTGGTATAGACATATTCTCCAAAGAACTAACTATTACATTTTGTATAGTATAGCACATACATATGGACCGGCGTGGGAGTGACGTGTGTTCTAGGCTCCGCCCCCTAACCTCCGTGACGCGCGCGGGTCGGCGCCTCCATTCCTGATCAGACTGCATCATAGGGCACACCTGTGTGCACCAGCAGCCTGTTGGATTTCACTTCCTGGTTCTGCCCTGGCTTTCTATTGGAGGGTCTTCATATATACCTTCCTGCTTCTGACTCATTGCTGAGCATAGTCTAGTGTGATGCCGTGCCTTGCTGCATTCTTGTCCTGTGACCTTGCCTTGCCTGTTAACCTCTTGTTGCCTGACCCTGCTTATCTCTTGGACTCCGCACCTCTCCTCTCCTGATCCGGCTACAAACGACCAGTCTCCAGTCCAGACCTTGGCTAAGTACTCCAACGATCCGATAATAATCTCCTATCCTGAACCTGGCTACGTACCCTGACGATCCTCTACTCTCCAACCTAGAACTTGGCTACGCACCCCGACGATCCGCAACTCTCCACTCCTGACTTGGCAAGTACCCTCAACTCTTCTCCAATCTATAATCCTGACCTGATTTGCACGTTAATCAATTCCCTACCTCAGCACCGCGGTCGCACTTCATTTGTGGTGAGCTACGCGTTACACTGTGTAACCAGCCGGGCGGACAGCTCCAAGAACTGGGGAGTTGTCCAATCTGTTGTGTGCCCTTCATGCGAACTAGGCCGGAAGAAATTCACTGGCATAATCCTACAATAAGCACCGAGGAGCTGAGGACTTTATATACCTTGGTGCGCAAGCTATAGGTCCTTGCACAGGGATCTGCCGGCGATGTCAACCATCATTATTTCACGGTGGTATATGAACCATTCTATCCCGATTTACAAATGGTGTCTGATTATGCTGATACGGAACCTACTATGGAGTTACACTCGGTGCGCCATATGGGGCGGAACGAAAGCTCCCTTATGGGGCGGAACGAAGGGGCCCTACAGCCTGGGTGAGTGCTTTCCAAAACATGCCCGCTACCATCCTGCTACTGGAGCTGTGCCATACCGTGTCCAGTGTGCCATTTACCCCAAGTAGCCAACAATCTGAGCCTTGCGGAGAAGCACCAACTACACACTGTGAGGTGCGTTCCACTGCTGCTCCGGTAAGCTGCTCCGTGAGGGAGAATTTTCAGAAAGTGACCGCTGTCAGTGAATCGGAGGACGAGACCGATGACATCTAGGAGGTACCTGCCGAGACCTCCTACGAACCCGAATCGGATGCTAATCCACAGGTTCCGGTAGTCATCACCGGGGACCCAAGGGCGATCCACTATGCTGATCCACGCTGGGACCAAGCGCAGAAGGCTGCCGATCTGTTCCTACGACGACGCCAGGAGATGCGTGAGGCCTGCGCTAGAGCTGCCGCCTATGTGACTGCTGTGGAACGTCACTTCGATGCGCTGAGGCTGCTGGAAGAATTTCCTCGGAAATTGCCAGCCGGCACCACCCCAGATGTCCATGATGTAACCACGATGACCGCTTCACCACCGGGAGAAGAGAAGGCTGCAAAGCCGTGTGGCTGGACGGGCTTACCTGCTACCACTGCTGCTCCGGTGAGTGACAGGTCCGTTGGGGACCCCTTCCTGCTTCGTTGCAGAGAACGGAAGGAAGAACGAGACGCTCTCAATGCCACCACCCTGGCTGAAGCCCGATTCCTTAAGGCTAAAGGCCGCGGTCAACTGAGCCTTGCTGGGACCATGGACATTTCTATCGCTCCTCCTGGGGAGACTGCCAAAAGTTTTCTCTTCAGAGACGTTAAAGTGTCCCCAGTTGCCCAAGCCACTGCCCAACCTGCCCATTTTGTCCCGCCATCCACTTCCAACACCAGTCCTAGAGTAAGACCCCTGACTCTTATACCCTTATCCCCCGTGAGTCCCGTGGCCCCAAACAGCAATGTCAAATGTGATAATATGTCTGCCATGCATGTTATGCCTGTATGAGCTGTGGGGAAGTCTGTACCATGGGGGGACCGGGTGGAACAGGAGGAAAAGTCCTCATCAGAATCAGTACCAATGGTATAGTACCAATGGTACCATACCAATAGGAAAAGTCCTCATCAGAACCAGTACCAATGGTACCAGTAAGAATAATTTGTCAGGGTCAGTACCCAATACATCTTTAGTTAAGGAGGAGAGTGTAGAACCACCATTATGGGAAGGGTCAGTGTTTTGGGTGCTAGCTGGCACAGCCCGAGAAAAGGGCCTAATGAAGTCCAGTTGGGCAGAGAGAGTTCAAGTACAAAGATTCCACCAGATGGGATATGACTATCCATATCTCCCAGAGAACATCATGAGGAGCGCTGAGGAACATAGGATGGAGTTGGTGGAGGAGGCTATAGTATCACAAATAGCCAACACTACCAGGGACTCCAGATACCATGATTTTGACAGGGCAAAACACCTACTCCAGCTATGGGTAGTGGGCCTCAATACACATAAAGACAGAGCAGAATATATATCCGAGTCAGGGAGAAGGAGGTGCTATTCTGTCAAAGTACCTGACGGTCAAGGCAATATGGTTAAGAAGCCTGATCCGGCCCACTACTACTGAGGTAGCCCTAGTACATTCACTATAAATCCAGGTTCCATTTGGGGATGGATATTTGTAATGGTGATGTGCATTGCAATGTGTTAATGCATGCAAATGTTACTGCATATTATGTTAGTTTAATTCAAGATTGTTGTACAGTATGGGATGTTACGCCTACTGTAGTCCAAGTGGGGTCGTTGGAATTTCACCAGGGGGAGATTGTAGCCTAGTCTCCGGATGCTACTTCTTTTCCTTCTTTTCCTGGGCCCTGTTAGTCCTGTTAGGTGCAAGCAGTGGATGGGTTAATTCCTTCAGAAAGGCCTTTTGTGCCTTTGCAGCTTTAGATACATTTGATGTATCTAAGGGCGGGCCTAGCAACATCTAGAGACTATCAGCCTGAGGGGTGGATACTGATTGGGTCACATACTGGATGTGATGGCCTGTCAGTATCCAGATCTGTCTTGTTTGAGGGCAGAGTTACAGTCACACCCAAGGGTATAATTACTGGCACTCTCACAAAAGTGGGTGTGTCTCTTTCCTCACCCTGTGGAGTGAGTACGAGCTACCCCTGTCTAAAGAACCAAGAAAGGTGTCAGGATGGACCCTCCTTCCATCCCAAGGACTCATGCTTACTGGAGGCGCTGCAACCACAAATAAGGTACCCTGTAAACCCTGTCCTGTTCTCCCCACAATACGCGGAGCACTCAGCTCTCTTGTTGCCACACAGGTACGTACCACCGCAAATATGGAGAAGCAGACCCCAATCTCACTTAGGGGGAGGGTGGTTTGGTGCAAGGGATACATAGGTATTTTGTGATTTCTGTTTTGTTTTTTTCTGGAGATAGTTTGAGTGTTTTATAGGAAGACATCCATTGTAACCTGTGAATGTTAATCTATTCGTGTTCACTAGGTACTTACGGTTGCCATGCTGAATTCCCTTCCAAATGTTCTTATCCATTAATGTCTTAAGGCGGCATTTAAAATTCTTTGAAAGTGTTAAGAAAATCCAGCAGTTCATGACTCATTTGTCAGTAATGCTAAGCATGCCAAAATACCAAACATCTTAGTATTTTTATTGTGTAATGGAAAATCCTGCATGGATAGAATGCTATGGTAGTAAACTAGTATATTTTTGTGGATTACAGTAGTTTCCAATCTTTGATCAAAGGAAGCTAATTATAGCAACATGGAGCGTGGCTTAAAATCTTAGTGATTTACGCTTTTAAAAGCAAAATCAGCACGTGATGAACGATGTAAATGTGTCAGATGCACTTTGTTGAGTTGTCGATGTTCTCAGATATTAATACAACAACTGTATTTGAAAATGTAAAAAAAAAAAATTAGACGTATTTTAAAAATGCAGACACAGATATCTAAATATACATAAGAATTCATAATTATTTCTAATTATAGGCTAAAGCAGTAAAATGCTGGGAATTATTGAAATCCCTGCTCTCTGATTGGTTAGAATTCCGGGCATTATTCATTCAGTAATGCCCGGAATTTTTGGCAACTTTCTAATTCACCTTTCAGATATACAGGGGGAGCGCGCTAACAAAAAAACGTCAACTCTAAAACAACTATAAATACATCTCCTGGTCCATGCCTCCGGCAGCACCTCCACTCCTCTCCTCACTCAGCTTGGCAGCATAAGCAGTCTCTCTCTCTCACACAGTTGCTAGTGCTGTCAGAAGCTGGCGAGTCCCAACTGGTAACTTTATTACTTGCAACAAAGTAATATTTCTCACCAATTACAGCTTGTGCTAAGGTAATTTGTAGTTGCTTTTTATTTAGTTGTAGTTAATATCACAGTCCCCCCACTTCTCTCCCCTCCACCCATCTCTCCTCCTCTTCTCCCCCTCCAAACCCCCCCAATTCTCCTCCTCACCCCTTCCCCCCCACCCTTCTCTCTCCCCCCCACCCTCACCTCTCTCTCTCCCCACCCCCCCACCTCTCTCTCTTCCTCCCCCCAACCCCCCACACCCTCACTTCTCTCTCTTCCCCCCCACCCTCACCTCTCCACCCCTCACCTCTTTCTTCCCCCACCTCACCTCGCTCTTCCCCTCCACCTTGCCTCCTTCTTCCCACCCACCTCGCCTCTTCCCCCCCCTCCTTCACCTTTCTTTCCCCCCTCCTTCACCTCTCTTTCCCCCCTCCTTCACCTCTCTATCCCCCCTCCTTCACCTCTCTTCCCCCACCTCACCTTTCTTCCCCCCCTCCTTCACCTCTCTCTTCCTTCCCCCCTCTTCCCCCCCCCCCCTCCTTCACCTCTCTCCCTCCTTCACCACCTCTCTTCCCCTCCTTCACCTCTCCTCCCTCCTCTCTTCCCCTCCTTCACCTCTTTCCCCCCCTCACCTCCTCTCTTCCCCCCCCCTCACCTCCTCTCTTTCCCCCCCTCACCTTTCTTCCCCCCCTCACCTCCCCTCTTCCGCCCCCCTCACATCCCCCCATCACCTCCCCTCTTCCCCCCCACCTCCTCTCTTCCCCCCCCACCTCACCTCCTCTTCCCCCCCCCCACCTCACCTCCTCTTTCCCCCCCCCACCTCACCTCCTCTTACCCCCCTCACCTCTCTTCCCCCCCCTCACCTCTCTTTCCCCCCTCACCTCCTCTCTTCCCCCCTCATCTCTCTTCCCACCTTGCCTCACTCCCTCTCCCCCTTTCACCTCTCTCTTCCCCCCCTCACCTCTCTCTTCCCCCCCTTCACTTCTCTCTTCCCCCCCTCCTTCACCTCTCTTCCCCCCTCACCTCCTCTATTCCCCCCCTCACCTCCTCTATTCCCCCCCTCACCTCCTCTATTCCCCCCCTCACCTCCTCTATTCCCCCCCTCACCTCCTCTATTCCCCCCCTCACCTCCTCTATTCCCCCCCTCACCTCCTCTATTCCCCCCCTCACCTCCTCTATTCCCCCCTCACCTCCTCTCTTTCCCCCCTCACCTCTCTTCCCACCATGCCTCTCACTCTCTCCCCACCTCCTTCACCTTTCGTCCCCCCCTCCTTCACCTCTCTCTTCCCCCCCTCCTTCACCTCTCTCTTCCCCCCCCTCTTCACCTCTCTCTTCCCCCCCCCTCTTCACCTCTCTCTTCCCCCCCCTCCTCCACCTCTCTCTTCCCCTCCTTCACCTCTCTCTTCCCCCCTCATTCACCTCTCTCTTCCCCCCTCCTTCACCTCTCTCTTCCCCCCCTCCTTCACCTCTCTCTTCCCCCCCTCCTTCACCTCTCTCTTCCCCCCTCCTTCACCTCTCTCTTCCCCCCCTCCTTCACCTCTCTCTTCCCCCCCTCCTTCACCTCTCTCTTCCCCCCCCTCCTTCACCTCTCTCTTCCTCCCCCTCTTCACCTCTCTCTTCCCCCCTCTTCACCTCTCTCTTCCCCCCCTCTTCACCTCTCTCTGCCCCCCCTCTTCACCTCTCTCTTCCCCCCACCCTCACCTCTCCACCCCTCACCTCTTTCTTCCCCCCACCTCACCTCGCTCTTCCCCTCCACCTCGCCTCCTCCTTCCCACCCACCTCGCCTCCTTCTTCCCACCCACCTCGCCTCTTCCCCCCCTCCTTCACCTTTCTTTCCCCCCTCCTTCATCTCTCTCTTTCCCCCCTCCTTCACCTCTCTTCCCCCACCTCCTTCACCTCTCTTCCCCACCTCGTTCACCTTTCTTCCCCCTCCTCCTTCATCTCTCTCTTCCCCCTCTTCCTTCACCTCTCTCTTCCCCCACCTCCTTTCCCCCCCCCACCTCTCTTCCCCCCCACCTCTCCCCCCACCTCTCTTCCCCCCCTCTTCACCTCTCTTCCCCCCTCTTCACCTCTTTTCCCCACCTCCTTCACCCTCTTCCCCCTCCTCCTTCACCTCTCTCTTCCCCCCCACCTCTCTTCCCCCCCTTCACCTCTATACCCCCCTCTTCACCTCTCTTCCCCACCTCCTTCACCTTTCTTCCCCCTCCTCCTTCACCTCTCTCTCCCCCCCTCTTCACCTCTCTCTTCCCCCCCCCTTTCACCTCTCTCTTCCCCCCCCCTCTTCACCTCTCTTCCCCCCTCTTCACCTCTCTTCCCCTCCTTCACCTCTCCTCCCCTCCTTCACCTCTCCTCCCCTCCTTCACCTCTTCCCCCCCTCACCTCCTCTCTTCCCCTCCTCACCTCCTCTCTTCCCCCCCCACCTCACCTCCTCTTTCCCCCCCCCACTCACCTCATCTCTTCCCTCACCTCCTCTCTTCCCCCCTCACCGTCTCTCTTCCCCCACTCACCTCTATTCCCCCCTCACCTCTCTTCCCACCTTGCCTCTCACTCCCTCCCCCCCTTCACCTCTCTCTTCCCCCCTTCACTTCTCTCTTCCCCCCCTTCACCACTCTCTCTTCCCCCCTCCTTCACCTCTCTCTTCCCCCCCTCCTTCACCTCTCTTCCCCCCCTTCACCTCTCTTCCCCCCCTCCTTCACCTCTCTCTTCCCCCCTCCTTCACCTCTCTTGCCCCCCTCTTCACCTCTCTTTCCCCCCCTCCTCCTCTCTTCCCCCCTCACCTCCTCTCTTCCCCCCTCACCTCCTCTCCTCCCCCCCCTCACCTCTCTTCCCACCTTGCCTCTCACTCTCTCCCCACCTCCTTCACCTCTCTCTTCCCCCCTCCTTCACCTCTCTTCCCCCCTCCTTCACCTCTCTCTTCCCCCCTCCTTCACCTCTCTCTTCCCCCCGTCCTTCACCTCTCTCTTCCCCCCCTCCTTCACCTCTCTCTTCCCCCCCTCCTTCACCTCTCTCTTCCCCCCCCTTTTCACCTCTCTCTTTCCCCCCTCTTCACCTCTCTCTTCCCCCCCTCTTCACCTCTCTCTTTCCCACCCTCCTTCACCTCTCTCTTTCCCACCCTCCTTCACCTGTCTCTTACCCACCCTCCTTCACCTCTCTCTTCCCCACCCTCCTTCACCTCTCTCTTCCCCACCCTCCTTCACCTCTCTCTTCCCCACCCTCCTTCACCTCTCTCTCTTCCCCACTCACCCCTCTCAGCTCAGCTAGTTATGATTTATAGAAGAGACCCCAGTTAGAACAGATTGCAGACATCTCAGTATTAGAGTAATACCTCTAGGACAGTCCAGCGAGACAACCTACAAGTTATTGTACAACTTTAAGTTACGAAATGTCTAACACTACTAACATTAATTTCAATCTTTTTGGAAACCAAACAAAAAAGGATTGGCTACAAAATGGAGAAAAAATAATAAATATATTACAGTTCCTAATTTCACCATCTCTCAAAGATCCATAAATCGCTGGTCGACCCTCCTGGCCGACCCATAGTGGCGAGTATTGGATCTTTGGGAGATGGTTTATCGCGGTATGTGGACAGTTTTTTACAACCATTGGTATGTCAATTGCCTTCTTTTATTAAGGATACATCGGATCTTATCAATTCTGTGCAAGATTTAAAATGGAAGCGGGAATACAGGTGGGTCACCTTGGATGTGACCTCCTTGTATTCTATTATTTCACATGAACATGGTATCAATGCAATTCAACACTTTCTTAATTTATCGGATCTTTCTATCACTTTATGCACATTTTTATTAGAATCTATCACTTTTTTATTAACTCACAATTATTTTTTGTTTGACTCACATTATTATCTACAAAAATTAGGCACTGCTATGGGTTCTTCTTTCGCACCGTCGTATGCTAATCTTTTTATGGGTCTTTGGGAGTCACTACACATTTATCACGATTCTAATTCATTTCGTAACCATATAGTCTTTTATAGACGCTTTATAGATGATCTTATTTTGGTGTGGGATGGGGATTCTGAATCACTTATCACTGTCACTAACACTCTTAATATTAATGATTTAAATTTACATTTCACTTATATGCACAATATGCATCACATAGACTATTTAGATATTACATTATTCATTGATAATGAAAAGAATATACAAACTGATATTTATAGAAAAGCTCATTCAAAGAACTCACTCCTTTGTGCAACTAGTTGTCATCCTCCTTCTTTGATTCAAAGTATCCCCAAGGCTCAATTTATTAGGCTCAAGCAATATGCTCTGACAATGAGACATTTATTTCCCAGTCTCATATTATGGCAGAGAAGTTTTGAGCGAGGGGTTATAAGGATAATGATATTATTACAGCATTTGAACATGCTGATTCTTTAGATAGAAGGGATATTATTAAATATAAGTATCCTAAAAAGAAGTCTCCAAACAAATACGATGATAACTCTTTATGTCCATCATATATTTCTACTTTCAGTAGACAATCACATTCCATTAGAGAGATTTTTCTTAAACATTGGAAGATATTAACATTGGATAGAGATATTGCGTCCATTATACAAGGAGGTCCTAGGTTTATATATAAAAGAGCGAAAACTCTGGGGTCTCACCTTTCGCCTAGTTTATTTAATTCGGTCCCTCGAGGATCTCGGTTACGGAATATTCCAAAAGGTCTTCTTCTCCTGCAGGAGATGTTCTGTCTGTAAATACGCTAAATCTATTAAGAAAATCTCAAGCGGTAGTGATAACTATTGTATTGGGAGTTTTATTAATTGTCATACTAGCCACGTAATTTATCATCTTCAATGTGGTTGTAAAAGGTCCCATATAGGTCGTACAATCAGACCATTGAGACTCAGAATCCAGGAACATATAAGACTTATTGTTAAAAAGGATTTGTCACATCCGGTGTCACGCCATTTTTCATCATGCCCTCAGGGAGACATTGCTAAGTTTACCTTCTCAGAATAAGAAAATGTGGGTTTACATCCTAGAGGAGGGGATAGATTACATAAACTCAATATGAGAGAAATGTTTTGGATATATACCATGAACACTTTATTCCCCACCGGTATTAATGTGGAGTGGGAACTTAAACATTTTTTAGTTTGAAGTGAACATGGTATATATTATATTATGTTTATATTAATGGGTATAGATATTTATCATTATTTATTTTTTTATTTTTTCTTTATTTTTTATTTAATATTATTATGTTGAATTTATTTATATTTATGTTTTGTGATCTTTTTGGTTTTATATTATATGCTTGTATTTTTTAATAAGTTTAATAATTGATTTAGATTGAAATATTATGGTTTTCATTTGTATATCCTTCTATTATCTAGTTTTATATATACTCTTGGGTTTGATTGCTTTTTTCTTTAATGAATAAGATATAATCTTTTTTTGGATGCTGTAATAGATATCTTTTTTATTTTTATTTTTATTATTTTTATTGTTTTTTGTTTATGTTGCCCTTTTGCCATTTTGATACTGGTTCTGTATATAACATGTTGATTATTTACATGATAGGTCAACATGATTATATTTGTTTTTAATTACTTTATGTTTTGTTTGTTTGCTTTTAATATGTGTTTTCTACTGCTTTGTATATAGTCTACAGTGAGCCCTATTATGTGATTACCTATATTGGGTTAAGTACTGGTGTACCTCTACGGAGGGAATCAGCTAATTATTCCGCAGGTGTACTTGACTTTGCATACTCATTTAGTACCTCCAATCAGAGTTTAAGGATCACTATATGGGTTTCACTGTGGGCTAGACCAGTCACTCTTTGACAGTCCTATTGGTGGACGAAACGCGTCAGAGTTACCTTGTGGCAGAAGGATTTTTGTAATGCACTGAATAAACAACCTTTTTTCATGATTGCGTCTGGATACCTTTGATTGTACCCATACGGCAAGCTGTGAACCGCCTGAACACTTTTTCCTTTTATTACAGTTCCTAATTTGAAAATTTGAAAATAAGAAAACATTGATGCAAGAAAAGAAAAGACATATTCCTCTAGATTAATTAAATCTAGATCAAATCAAAAGGACAAAAATGGGGGGGGAAAACACTCTAATTCAAACAAAATGGGCCATTAAACTTTTTAATAATTGGCTTGCAGAAAACAATAAAGATGTTGATTTTGAAGAATTTGAACCCATACAACTTAATGACACACTAAGGCAATTCTACAGTAGAAAAAAGAGGGGGGGGGATACGAGCACTGCAAAAAAGACACTCTGGCTAGGGCATGTGCAAAAACATAGAAAAAGGCTTTATTGTGGCTAAAGCGCCATTAAAATTACATGTACACCGTCCTCTAGCAGCAGGTACATCCGGGGGTCACAGGTCGCTGTGTACCTCGAGGGCTGCCAGAAAGGACCGCCAGTGGAGGACAGGATCCCCGGACAGGAAGCAGTTGTATGGAGTGCTGCAGGATACCGCAGACCACGGAACACAGAGAGGCCCACCAGAGAAGGGACCGCCGGTTGGATACACGCTCACCGGTCAGGTTAGAAGGCTTCATGTCCGTGTGTGGGTCACTTAACTCACTGCTATAGACTGACTGCATACTGCTTATCACTTATTACCGTTTACCTTAGGTGACAGAGTACTCCGCGTGTTTAACACTTAGAAACAATTCAGACTTGCCAGCAGGGTTTTCTTTGGAGCACCCAATTTAGGGGTCATCCCCTTGTTCACCCACTTCTAAGGCAATTCTACGCTAGCGTAAGAAAAGAAACTGGAAATCAATATAGTATGCAAAGCTATATATCCTTACGTGCATCTATTAACCATCATATAAATAGCCCACCATATTCAAGAAAAAGAAATATAATGAGTGATTCATATTTTATTTCAGCCAACAATATATTTGCATCAGTTTAAAAAAAAAAAAGATGAAAAAGACATAAAATGATAAAACAAAATCACATCCTTCAATTAGTGAAGCGGACCTAAAAAAAAACAAGGAAATCAAATTATATGGACATCATTACCCCAGAGGGCTGTTTAATAAAGTATGGTTTGATGTCTAGTTTTTATTTGGCCGAAGAGGCAGAGAAGGACAAAGGGAATGACCAACAACAGAGTTTGTAATACAGAAGGATGCAGAAGAAAAAAGATTTGCAACCCTTTCATTTAATGAGAAAACAAAAAATCCCAGCGACCCTTTTGAACCTAGTAGAGGAAATTACCATGGAGCAATGTATGAAAATACTGAAAGTCTCTAATGCCCAATAAAATCATTAGAAAAATATTTATCTAAAATACCACAAAATGCCCAATGTTTTTTTTTTTTTTTTTTTTTTTTTTAAAAGCCTAAAGCAATTAGTTTTCAGAACCTATTGACCGCAAATATGGTACAGTAATAGACCATTTGGTAAAAACACATGATCAAATTAAAAAAACAATTAAGTAAAAATGCAGAACTTTCTCATCTCCTATATAAACCACTCAATTAGAGCAACAACTGTCCAAACACTGAGTACAGCAGGACTAGAAGCACGGGAGATAATGCCTGTCACAGGCCATAAAAAGAAGGCTCCTTAAAAAGTTATTGGACACCAACAAATAAACAACAGGAGAATTAGAGTAGTGTTTTAGAAAAGGCAACAGACCAGACAACAATCCAACCTACTCCTCTAAAAGACACTATAGAAAATCAATCAATTTCTAAAAATGTTAACAAAAATACCTTAGCATTATCAAATGACCAGTCTTTAAAATATTTGTTTTCAAATTGTGTTTTTAATGGAAATGTACAAATGTATTTTATTAAGCAATAAGTGCAGTAAAAGTTCAATACAAAATGTACAATATTATCTTAATAAAAAAAAATCTATATAACTGTAGCCCTTTTTGTGAACCGGCCGACCCACCCAATCTCACATTGGCCCCTCGTGGTCTAACCGGTTCCTTTACCCGCAACACACCTGCTCTAAGCGACTACTGGTAACTGCATAACACCTGTGGCTCCAGGAGATCTGAGCCTCCGCTAGCTGGGAGCCTGGGGAAACCCTTACCATTACCTGGTGCAGCGCCTCCACTTACCCAGGATCCCCCGTTATGAAAGATAGCCCTGGGTAAGAAATACAATAACACACGTATACGATAAACCAATAACTAACACTTTACTTAACACACACATATAACTCATTACATAACATCATGCTTATGCTCTATCCGCATCACCTCAGCCCAATGTCTGGTGTTCCCACCCAGTGTCCTGTGATCCCCCACACCCAATGTCCCGTAATCCTACGGAGGTCGTGGGTGACTGCGCAGTCACTAAATTAAGCTAGGGCCCAGTTGGTGCACTTATAATACTTCAGAGGTACCTTCCGAGCACTCCGATGCTCGGGACCGCAACACACTTCTCAAAGGGTCAGACGTCCGTCTGATCCTTTCCAGGTACTTCTGCCGTGGACCCCAACGAGGGTCCCACCGCTCCACGGGAACTCAACCGTCTCTCGGTCACACCACCGTCGCACGGGAACAGCAACCGCCGCTATCCCTAACTAACCCTATCAGGACAGGAACTCTAACCTAGGGCCTGTCCCTGATGAACCGCAACCTGGGATGGCTTGGGGAAAACTCCTAGGGCCTGTGGAACAATAACCTGCCCCCCTTCCCCTAGCTACCCAGTCCTGTCTGTAACTCTACTGATACTAACAGCGCCTGCAGCTGACACACCGCTCACACCGTCAGCCTGCAGACTTCACACACGCTGCACACACTGCGCCCAGCACATGCAGCGACACACACACACAGTTGCACGCACACAGCCACCTGACTGGAACCCGCAGCAAATCCACTGCTTGCACGCTGTGCCTATTTGCCAGTGCCCACAGCCCTCTCCGCTGTGGCACTGCCAAACCTGCACCTTCCGCACCTAAGGGTGACCTCCCTAGCTAGGGCCGTCCCTCTTCAGTTACCCCCTGCCCTTACCGGGAATTGGGGCCTGCCTGGGGATCTAGGGAGAACCCTTACCTGGTACAGGAGCCACGCGCTCCCTGCACCCTTCCTACTCCTTCCTTCTCCTCTGCCTGACTGCCTCTGCAAAGCCCGGGAAATGTATCTATATTCCCGGGCTGAGCTTCCTCCAGCCCTATTGGCCTCAAGGGAGCACCTGACCTCTGTCTCCCTATGCCTGCCCTCGCGCGATCTCTCCCTAGCTCTGGGGATCCTACCTGCGCATGCGCGACCTGTCTGGAGCCTTCCCTGTACTTTCTGCCTACTGCGCATGCGCGAGCTAATGCGCAATGGCGGCGCCCTCTCCTTCACAAGCCGGGCCGGTGGCAACGCGATCGCGGCCCTAGCGACGGCCCGATCGCGTCCCCGGCAACCGGCCTGCGCCGCACAGTCCCGCTCTGCTCCCTGCAATGGCCCCCACCCTCGCGAAGTGCCGGCGGGTCCACCGCTGCCTCCGGCGGCACCCGCGACCCCACGGCACTCGCGGAGAGAGGTCAGGGAGTTCAAATTTACCTCGGGGCTACATAACTATACAAAAGTGTTTTATGAAATAAACCTACATTTAGCCTATAATAGTAATAAGCCCCTCAGAACAGGGCATTACTGGCCAATAATGCCCTGGCTAGGTTGAACACTTCCAGCCAGGGCATTATTGGCCAGTAATGCCCTGTTCTGAGGGGATTATTACTTAAACAACACATTTTTCACACGACCCAGAGAAGTGACATCTTCATTACAAGCGTAATTGTATGCAGTTATTAATAATGCCTGTAACATAAAGAAAATAAAGATGCATGCTATGAGAAGAGATGGGAAAACTTTTTGCCAAAGTTAAAATCTGCCGTAAAAATTGCATTTATTTGTAAGTTTGACTTCTCGCAAATTTGTCTGCATCAAAAAAAAGGTGCCTCTGTTTTTTTGAGGGAAAAAAAGATTAAGGAAAAAATTGCGTAAATTTTTTTTCCACATAACTTTTTTTTTTAAATTGCATGCTTTTTTGCGTCTTTTGGCTAATAAAAGGTTTCAACAAACATTCGCGGTTTGCGAAGAAATAGAAAAGTTTGCAGGCCGAACTTTGGCAAATTTGCCCATCACTAATAAGTAGAAGTTTCTTGAATGGCGGTGCAGCTGCCTTTTGAAAAAATTCGTGGGACCGAAATTGCAAATTGCTGGGTACAAAACGTTTATTGGCACATAAAAAACAGCAACAAAACAGACTCTGACGCGTTTCAGCCGCCAAGGGCCTTTGTCCCACGAATCTTTTCAAAAGGCAGCTGCACCGCCATTCAAGAAACTTCTACATTGAATACCAACCCGGTAGGAGCACGCCCCACAGCATCTGGATTTGGATCTCAAGAGACGTGTGAGTTTCCTCCTTTTTTCCTTTTTGCACTGCACCCATTGCCTGTGACACCCATACAGATTATACCCTTATATATAGAGGTTAGTGGGTGTCCACAAAGAGTGGCATCAAGGGTTGCTAGTGTTAAGGATATAATTATATCAAGCTGTGTGATTTGGATTTCTTTCATTGTTTGTACCACATGTCTGTTTCCTGTGAGCATTGTATAGGAACTCTGGCTCCTATTCCTTCACCATCACTAATAAGAAATCAGATATTTTGCACAGGGCCATAGACATTTCTGCATAAGATCATGTGAGCGCTAGTATAGCAATTACATGGTGGGAACATGCGCCATCAGTAACAGAAGAGGAAATCCTCCTCTCTCATTCCCTTTCAATTGCGCAAAAAGGCAGTCCCCATTTTACTTTGCAAAACATACAGGACCCCCATAATCTCATATTGAACCCCCAAAATAGCCACAACATTTCATGTTTTGTCTCTGGTTTTAAATATATATTGCCATGCTCAGTAGCACTCCTCTTTGACACTTATATGCAGTGGTCGACAAATCACCAAAAAAATCTACTCGCCCAACAAAAAAATCTACTCGCCACCTAGTACCAAACGTGTGATGCCTGGGCCAATAGGAGCTCGCCACGATGTTAAATCCACTCGCCTGGGGCGTGCAAATGTATAGGTTTGTCGAACACTGCTTATATGCATATATATATGTTGTGGTTATTTTGGGGGTTCAATATGAGCTTATAGGGGTCGTGTATGTTTTGCAATTCTTGTTCAGCTGGTCCTGGCTGATTTGGAGGGTGGCTCCTCCTTCCCTAGTTTTAAGCTCACCCCTCCCACTTTTAAATGGTTAAAGCTCACTCCTTCCACACCCATGGGAACTTGCATCCAATATGATAGCGACAAATCTAATACAGAGTGCTTTTCCTGGTATTATACAGGTTAATAAGAGCTTCAATCAGACTTAGAACTATGCAACTAATTTTGACAGATTTATTATAAATCATTCTTCCTGGTAATGTACAGGTTATTGAGAATCTATTTTAGTGTTAGGACCCTCGAGACGTGGTCTGCCTTGGAGGGGCTCAAGGGCTTACAACACTTGGGCCAAAGGGTTAAACTAAAAGACCATTTTATTCAAAAGATATCTATATATATATATTTAGGCACTGTACCGTGTATTGGTGTCTTTGGATGTAGCACTGAGCTCTGTCTGTGTTTCATGTTTTGTCTCTGGTTTTAAACACATTTCACTTTGGTTTAAGTACTCCTGGAAATATGAAATTGATGAATAGACCGCATGAGTATCAAAACTTTAATAAATAACAAAATTATATTGTAGTCCAAGTCAGCATAATGGCCCATGATCATTGCACAATTTCCCCTTAAAGTCACTGCTACTGTGTTCACGTGTTCTAATTGCAGCCCGTGTGTGAGGTCACACACAGTACAACGCTGTGTAATGTGCTGTATCCACTGTGCTGCTGAAACTAGCAATGTAAATTAGGCGTGCGCATTTGCATGCGCTTGCAAGCAATCATGTGGTTTATTCATAATTTACTGTACAACTTCCATAATTGCTGTTTAGTTCCCCCACCGGACTCTGGTATCATTCCTGTGCATAATGATGGGTGTTGGGTGGGTTGTGTGGTGGGTAATACATACTGTATTGCAATGTTTATTGGGGGCAATTGTCCCCAATTAACCTGCTATTTTGCCTTAACCCCTTAATTGTCTTTGCGGCTATCCACAAAGGTAATGAAGATGCTTTAATGTAAATTTCATTAATAGTGTGCGGGAGCAGGGGGTCTCCTGAGCTGAACCGCTTTGATTTCTGCCTCAGGGACCCCCTGCTTCCCAAGTCACAAGCCCCGGTATGGGGCATCGGGTGCCGATATCGCCGCCATTTTTAAATCGTCCGCATCACGTGACCGTGGGATTTAAATACTGGAGGAGATACCGGCACCCCATACCAGGGCCTGTAACTCAGGAAGTGGGGCGTCCCGAGGCTGAAATCAATGTGTTTCAGCTCAGGAGATCCCCTGCTCCCGCATACTATTAATAAAAATTAAATTAAAGCCGATTCATTATCATAGCGGATAGCCACTGCAGTAATGAATTTTTTTATTGTTATTGGGGTTTTGATAATATTGTACATGAGCAGGGGGTCTCCTGAGCTGAGCTGCATTGGTTTCAGCCTCTGGGACCCCCTACTTCCTGAGATACAGGCCCCGTTATGGGGTGCCGGTATCCCCCTGCATGATTTAAATCCCCGGTCACGTGACGCGGGAGCTTTAAAAGCACAGGAGAAATCGGCACCCCATACCGGGGCCTGCATCTCGGGAAGTAGGGGTTCCCCGAGGCCGAAACCAATATTTACTATACGATCGCCTGTAAGAACCGTGCATGGGGATGCAGCGTCTCCATGCAGCACTTACAGGCTGCAGTTTTTTCTAGAATGTAAATGCTTGGTGCTAAAGACCGATAACAGAAAGTATAATTGAATGAGTAAAGAATAGAAGGATCCCCAAGATAAATACTTGATTTGAAGACAACAGGTACTGGGTGTAAACTCCTGGATAGTGAACTCACCACATAGTGAGAAATTAACACATATTGGCACCACGAGTCATAAGCATATAACTCACCCTAGATAATACCAAAATGTCATAGAAATCATAGCCAGCACGTGACTCACTTTTGAAGCTGCAACGTCCATGCAATCCAGCAGTTGGGGGTCCTTAGGTGTGCCTCCGTCCAATAGATATGGCAAGAGAAAAAGGAGGAATGGTGGAGCACTACAACAAATGTCCATAGAAAAATAAACAAACAGGAGAGTGCGTTTCCCATAAAAAATAATTATTTAATGGTCACGAGGACAAGAAAAGGGCAAAAAAAGCCCCACCAACGTTTCACACTTCTCAGAGCGCTTTGTCAAGGTATACACAACAAACTTTATTGACATATATATAGAGACATTTTAAAACGAATGACCAATGAACATAGCACAAGAGCAACACACCCTCTCTAATTACTAATGATCTCCTGATGTGTGAGAGATCAAGCTAGGTGTGCGGGCTCAGCAACCGATAGTCCCGCCCCCTAGCAACCAATCCGGAGTCCAAACAGGTCTAGCAACAACTCAGGCTAAGCGCTTGCGCTGTGTCTGACTGTGAATAGATCCGTTGGGACAATGGAGGCTACTTACAGGGCGGGAGATCGGCGGCAACAGCACGCATTGTGTTGCACAACACTAGCAAGATACACACGCGCACGTCAACCCCACGAGCCCGCAAATCTCAAAACACCCGATGGCAAGAGGGGACCGGCGCGGCAGTCAACTCCTTATTCCTAAACCTCATGGTGAATATCCTATGGCTCTATATGTGTGTTTATTGAGTGTGATTTTCTTTTTAGTATACACTTTATGTGTATACGTATACACTCCTTTATATACACATTGATAATGATACCTTTTTCTGTGTTATAGCTTGACATATATTCTATACAAGAGATCTCCCATTGTGAACTATTATAACATTATAAGTAATACTTGATACTGTATAGTGTAAAATATGTAATTATATATCCTCTTGTTCTATTTTCCAATTTTTAAATTTTTATTTAACCTTTTTCACTTTGTGGATAATACAATATACCGGTTGTGTTTTCCTGACCATGCATTTTGTAGAGATGTATCAGATGGGGTCATTGATTTGGGTTGGGTGTAATTAAACATTACACTAGTATACATATGAGTTCTTTAATTATTAAAATTAAAATTTACATTTACTCTTATCACCTATCCCTTCTAGATGCCTCCTGACCCGCAGCCTCAGTTGCTAGATTAGGGCTCTACATACATGTGCCGATCACACAGTCATCATCCTATACTTTCCCTTTTCTTTCTAGGAAATACAGTTAAAAACGTACGGAATAGATTTGGGTTGCATATTGTGAATTTATGTACTGTGGTATCATTCTTTTAATCATATTCTATTTGTTTGATTGTATTTTTCATATGAGCACTCTTTGAACTAACCCATGGTTAATGTGTATCTTTATTCTGTTTATTGGGTGTTGCGCAGCTTAGTCTGCGCATGCGCACGCGCACGCCTCCAGTCCTCTGTGTTACGCGACGCTTAAGCTCGATGGTTGGATGTGCGTGGCGTGATGCGATTGGCTGTTGCCGCCTTTGCCCGCCCCTTGAGGTGCCTCCATTGCCTTGACACATCTACCCACTACTGGTTACTGCGCAAGCGCGTAACCAGAGTGGTTGTTAGGGTTGTCAGGACTCTGGATTGGTTGCTAGGGGCAGGACCATCGGTCACTGGCCCGCCGCGCTGGTCCCCTCTTGCCATTGGGTGTTTTGAGATTTGCGGGCTCGTGGGGTTGACGTGCGCCTGTGTATCTTGCTAGTGTTGTGCAACATAATGAGTGTTGCCGCCGATCTCCCGCCCTGTATGTAGCCTCCATTGTCCCAACGGATCTATTCACAGTCAGACACAGCGCAAGCGCTTAGCCTGAGTTGTTGCTAGACCTGTTTGGACTCCGGATTGGTTGCTAGGGGCGGGACTATCGGTTGCTGAGCCCGCACACCTAGCTTGATCTCTCACACATCAGGAGATCATTAGTAATTAGAGAGGGTGCGTTGCTCTTGTGCTATGTTCATTGGTCATTCGTTTTAAAATGTCTCTATATATACATATATATATATATATATATATATATATATGTAACGGGTATTCCCCCACCCAAGAGCATATGGTATATGTGTGCGGGGAACCTAATGTTACCAGGTGTGGTGCTTTACCTGTTAGGCTCACAGGGGGCCTAAGCCTCCGCCACAGGGAGCCTGGGGCACGTATAATAATAATAGGAGTAACCTCGTACTCGGTGCAGCGTCTCCACCTGCGATGGCTCCCACCAGAGGGGGAGTGATCCTCGCAGGACAATATATATATATATATGTAACGGGTTTTCTGAACTGGCCTGACCCACCCAATCTCATATTGGCCCCTGTGGTCTAACCAGTCCCCATTACAGTGTGATGTCTGGTGGTGCACCTGTTGGCAACAGGACTCCTGAGTCTCCCGCATGATGGTGTGTGGGGATTTGCCAACCCAGACAGGCAGCTGAAGTAGTGTGCTTGAGTCCTACCTAAATCCAGTGCAGCGCCTCCACCTCATCAGGATCCCAGTGTCCGCTTGGGGATGAGTCTGATGAGGAACTCCTCTGTGGTGCTTCTCTCTGTGCAATAACTCCACACTTGCACACGAGAGTGTCTTTAATCAGGATCATCTTTATTTGTACGGTGGGCCAGCTGCCCTCCACAATGGGGTGTATTCAGCCTCCCATGTTCACCGCACTTCCCTTTGAAAGGTATCTCTTCCCTTAATTGGTGGGTTCCCTATCTCCCCTTTAGGGAGATAGTCCCTGTGCCAGGTCCCTGGTCACAGTCTTATAAGCTGTCTCCTCCCAAGCCTGCACTCAGACTTGCTCTTTGTCTCATAGCTCTTACATAACACTCCAACAGCTTTTCTCTGTCTGCCTTGTGCTGCCAGACTCACAGCTCTGCATCAGACTACTGCAACAATGTTGCAGACCTCCATGTGCCTCTTACTGAACAGAGGCAGCACAGCAACAGGAACTCCACTAACTTTAGGCAGTGCTGTGTCTTATATCACCTAGGAACAGGCACATCTCTGATGTCACTAACCGTGGACACACAGCATGTTGTCACTTCCTATGGAACATATGACACCTCACCAGGGTGTGAGGGAAAACCTCCATGTTGACTACTAGCAATCCTGCATACTTACCAGGTTTACTGCCAGCATGAGAAAGAGATATGTACACCAATTTTACACTTGGCTACATTCTCCCCCTGGTTGAACCCAACGGCCCGGCTGGGATCTAAATTTGCGGAACCTTCCTTCAGGTAGCACTGCAAAACACAACAATACACATTACAGTACATATCTTTTCATCATAAACATAACAGATACATCCTAACGTATAATGATGTATAACAACCAGGATTACTCCCTGCTGGAGTATCCATTACTGGTACTACCATACCCTCTTACGGTGGCCTGCACACAGCATGGTCCACTGGGTTTAAAGCAGCAATGCTGTAACCCTCTGGGTGACACTTCTCATGTAACCCGCCAGGATCCCAATCTTCTTCCCTTGATCCTTCCTCCTCATCAGTACTATATCCCCTATCCTCATCAGTAGAACCCATTTCAAACTCAATTTCTCCCTCCATGAGGGGCTCAGGGACGTATGGGTATTCCAGGTCATGCGAGTGTTTGTACTTGGCTATAATAGCCCTCTCGGCCCGGCTGCTCCTAGTCAGCTCTGCGTTCCCTGCCCTCCCTGACAACACCCATGACAGGGGCTCGTCTGTGTCCACGGGGTCAGATAATATCCCAGGCCCCATAGGCTCTATATTATGCTGACATATCTGAAACCATCGTTCCTGCATCTCCCTCTTCCTCTGGGCTGGTGTAAATTCCCCCACCGCCCACCAATAGTCCACTAAGTCCTCTTTCTGTAGTAAGAACCGTGTGCGGTCCATCCACCCCATGTATCCCTCAAATAAGGGAGCCCACCATCGGGTCTCCTTACGTTCCTCAGACCCCCACTCTAGTGAGTCCCCCTCCTCTGTATCCCCCCAAGAAGATACCCCAGAGGTCCTTGATGAAAGAGGCCTAGACCACCTCTCTTGTTTGGAGCTATCCTGAGACTTAACTACGGCCACACTGGGTATCCATCGGGACTCGGATACTTTTCCCAACTGCCCTCCACCCCTCGACCCACCATCAGAGGCATAGCTGTTCAGTCTCTCCCCAGTCCGTTCCTCACCGATTCCCTGGGACCCTTCCGACACTCCCAAACTGGATGTGGACCCACAGGAAAAGGTGACAGGGACAGGGGCATTACCTAGGGCATGGGGTTGGGCATAGGGACAGGAAATGGGCATCCGCGGGGTTCCGACCTGCTCTCTGCCTTCGGATAGTCCCGTATCACTGCAAGGACTCTCCGCCGGCTGAGCCTCACCCTTCTCGGCTCTCCTCGCAGCCTGCCAGCTCTTTGTTGACACAGGTGATCGGGAAGCACTGCCCGATCGACGAGGCGTTGTGGTTCTCTCTCGGGTCATTCCGCTACCTCCGCCGGAAGTGACGTCATCACCGGAACCGGATCTCCGCCATCTTGCGATGGATCCCCATGCGGGATCTCTTCCTCCACAACGACATCCGCCGCCGGAAGTGATGGTTCTGCTCTCCGCTCTGCTCGGGCCTGGGCTAGGCCTTCCTCCGCCGTTGCCACCACCGGCGCCTGGGGAGGGTAAGGATGTATCTCACCGCTCCGTCGGTTCGGGATGGAATCTTCTCCTCCTTCCGCGCTGTAAGTCACCACGGCCGTGGGACTCCGTCGCTCCGGTTGTCTCCGCACAGGCGATCTCGGCACCTCGAGACTCCGCTCCGCTGCAACACAGGTAAGTGCTGGTTCTTTTGCAGCACCGCTGTAGTGGTCCGCCGGTAGGCGCATCACCACCGATGTCGGGCTTGCCTGCTCCTCGTCCGATGAAGCAGACTCCGATGCTAGTAGTGGCACTTCCGCAGGGGACCGACAGTGAGGTTCCGGGTTCTCACTGCGGTTGTAGACCCCTTTCTCTCTAGGCTCCGTTGCGATCATTAGGAGCGATCCCCATTCTCCGGGATCAACTGGTTCGGTGCAGGCCGCACGCGGGGCTTCAGCCGTCAGCATGGCTGTGTCCGCTCCCGCCTCCTCGGTCTGCCCTGGTACGAAGGGCTGCCTGGCCCCTAGGTAGTGGATGCCACATTGGGGACACCTTGCCGTGGTGCTAGCTTCTTCGCCGGGTAACCTGTACTGCGTGCACAGGCACCGCAATGTCTCTTTGTCCCCAGCCTTGACTACCAGGAAGCCTCCTGGCAATGAATAGGGATATATGTCCATCTCGCTTTTGGTAGTGCTGGTTACAGGAGACACTTTGCACAGTGGTCTCTCCTGTTCACCAGCTCCTCGCAACTGTGGGACAGGAAGCTCACATCCAGCTCCTCCCTCAGACAACTCGGGTCTTGCCGGGCAGAGATAGAGACCCCTCCCCCTGGTGAATATTTGGGGAGTGTCCCACAAGTTAATTGGATGCCCCGGCACAGGGGGGCGCGGCCTCCGATTTCGCGCCCTTATCCCCAACAGGGTGGGGTCCTTCTTTTGCCGCCAATTCCAGCCGTTTTCTTTCAGCGGCCTTGCGTGCAAAATACCCTTCCTTCTTGCATGCAGTATCAGCGGCAGGAACTACTTTTGGTAACAGTACCGCCGGCTCACCAGCTCCTTGGCTCACTGGATTCATGCCCACGGGGCATAATTGGAAACCACTGCCCCTGGTTGAGATTAGGGGGAGGTCCCATAGATTTATCGGGTGACCCAGCACTTGGGCTGAATTAGTCACTGTCCATGAAGGCGCGGCCGCAGCTTTCGCGCCATACCCCCCATCAGGGCGGGGGTTTCCTGTTGGCGCCACTCCTGGCCAACTCCTTGCAAGTTTTGCAGGTGCAGAATTCTCTGCACTCGGCCCACGTGGTCTCCCAGGGAAGCGGGAGCCGCCATTTCGGGTTGCACTGTCAGTCTGTTCAATGAATGAGGTAGCGTTCATCTGTTTGTATGTTGACTGACAGTCACTCTCACAATGTTCTCCACTTGTTACAACAATGTCCTCCAGGGTAGTACCCTGCGGCCCTAGGTAGGACCAAAACGGTGCGGCTACAGCCTTAGCACCACTCCACAGCAGGCTCGTGAAAGTAATTTCCGTAGCATGCTCTTCACCCGCACACACACCATGTACGCTCTCTCCATTATCCTCCGTCCGCCATTTTGGACTATCCGCACCGCGCAGATCCTCCATTCTTTCGGTCGTTATTCCCTCGTAGTAGTTATCGTACATGGGGCTCCTCTCTGCAGGGCAGCCACCACACCGGTACAATAAAGATTGCCCTGATGCACCACCTTGTGTACCTAATGTAGGCTGGACTCGTGTTGCACTACCTCAGGCTAGGCTCACTCTCTGTGTCTGCTGTATCTCCTTCCTCCCAGTCTGTGCTCCCTACGGTAAGTGGTCTGGAATGGGCCAGAGTACTCTGGGGCTTCCATGCAGTACTGGGGCGTCTACCTATCTTGGTTAGCCTAGCGCAGACCCTCTCCAGGATTCCTGACCACGTTAACAGGCTATCCCTTCTGGCATCCTACCAACTAGCACTACCTCAAGGTGACTAGGACAGCTATAGCCCGGCTCCAAACCCCCAACTCCTTTCAGGCCCGTAGGTCGTCCCTGCGAACTGACAATACGCCATCAGCCCCCTGACTACCCCTAGGTCCTTCCCAATGCAGCACAAAGTGGCAGCAGACACTCTTCCTGTTTCCAAGTGACCTAGCAAAAGCCTGTCCTGTTGACAGGTCTCTCTCAGCAGTGCCTCCAATTGTAACGGGTTTTCTGAACTGGCCTGACCCACCCAATCTCATATTGGCCCCTGTGGTCTAACCAGTCCCCATTACAGTGTGATGTCTGGTGGTGCACCTGTTGGCAACAGGACTCCTGAGTCTCCCGCATGATGGTGTGTGGGGATTTGCCAACCCAGACAGGCAGCTGAGGTAGTGTGCTTGAGTCCTACTTAAATCCAGTGCAGCGCCTCCACCTCATCAGGATCCCGGCGTCCGCTTGGGTATGAGTCTGATGAGGAACTCCTCTGTGGTGCTTCTCTCTGTGCAATAACTCCACACTTGCACACGAGAGTGTCTTTAATCAGGATCATCTTTATTTGTACGGTGGGCCAGCTGCCCTCCACAATGGGGTGTATTCAGCCTCCCATGTTCACCGCACTTCCCTTTGAAAGGTATCTCTTCTCTTAATTGGTGAGTTCCCTATCTCCCCTTTAGGGAGATAGTCCCTGTGCCAGGTCCCTGGTCACAGTCTTATAAGCTGTCTCCTCCCAAGCCTGCACTCAGACTTGCTCCTTGTCTCATAGCTCTTACATAACACTCCAACAGCTTTTCTCTGTCTGCCTTGTGCTGCCAGACTCACAGCTCTGCATCAGACTACTGCAACAATGTGCAGACCTCCATGTGCCTCTTACTGAACAGAGGCAGCACAGCAACAGGAACTCCACTAACTTTAGGCAGTGCTGTGTCTTATATCACGTAGGAACAGGCACATCTCTGATGTCACTAACCGTGGACACACAGCATGTTGTCACTTCCTATGGGACATATGACACCTCACCAGGGTGTGAGGGAAAACCTCCATGATGACTACTGGCAATCCTGCATACTTACCAGGTTTACTGCCAGCATGAGAAAGAGATTTGTACACCAATTTTACACATGGCTACATATATAATCACACAACAGCATGTAAAACAACCAATAACTTTACTTGTGAGCATAGAAACGTACTTGGGCATATAATATCAACCGGTGTCCCTCCCTAGAGGAGACACTAACTACTGCGTCTCGCAGGACGCTATCCCCCTTTCACCGGGTGATCCCACCCCGTGTCCAGTAACCCCACACAATTGTCCTCCACCCGCAAGTGAGATAAATATGTGTGACTGCGCAGCCACTATGTCTTATAATAATAATATAGGATCGTTGGTGCACTTGATGATGGTTACCTGCCGAGCACTCCAGTGCCCGGGCCTGCCAAGGAGCTTCACAAAGGATCCGGAGGCTGACGAACACAGGAATTACCGTTCGGGGCGATCCCACCCGGATGGCTGCTGCAGCCGCAGCGGAGGTCTGAGCCCAAACCTCTGAATGGAAACGCAGCGTCCGCTGTGTCCCTAACTTTCTCTGGATAATAAAAGGGGCAGGGTCCCTAACCTGGGGCCTGTCCCTACAACACTCCGCTACTGATGACTCAGGGCTATCTGGGGCCTGGGGGGCTGCTGGCCTAGTGCAGGGAGTCACTGACTCCTGCACCCTACCTCCTTCCCCTAGCTGCTCCGGTCACAAACTGCCAAACGTGCTGCAAGCCCGCGAAATGTATCCATTCTCCCTTGCAGGGAGATGTGGCCCTATTGGCTCCCTGGAGTCATGTGGGGCGCTCCTAGGCTCATGGGATATGTAGTCCTTTCTCTAGAGCCCTATTCCTATTGGCCAGCGTTCGCGCGGTCTATCTGCGCATGCGCAATGTCCCTGGCTGGCCGCCGCATGTGGGGACTCACTGCGCATGCGCAAAGTTGCGCAACATGGCGGCGCCCTGCTCGGGAGCCGCCGAGGACCTCCGGAGCACCGTAGTGCTCCCTGCTCGGCCCCCACCCTCCAGAAGTGCCGGCGGGTCTATCGCGTGACCCCCGGCAGCGGAGGTAAGAGGAGGGGGGGGGGTCGCTACACAAAAGGGAACCTGGCTACATCTATATATATATGCCAATAAAGTTTGTTGTGTATACCTTGACAAAGCGCTCTGAGAAGTGTGAAACGTTGGTGGGGCTTTTTTGCCCTTTTCTTGTCCTCATGACCATTAAATAATTATTTTTTATAGGAAACGCACTCTCCTGTTTGTTTATTTTTCTATGGACATTTGTTGTAGTGCTCCACCATTCCTCCTTTTTCTCTTGCAGTTTTTTCTATCAGCAATCGCGATATAGAATTTATAGCACGATAGCACTGATACAAAAAAGCAGGCCGCACAATAGTGCATTTTTTTTATTGGCCTTAAATAATGGCCTTCACTTCTTAGTGAATCCCGCTTTTGGCTTCATGTCTTATAGCACGATAAATAAATGCATAGTCGGACGCAAAAGCACTGATTTTACCACTGCTTTGTGAATAGGCCCCTAATGTTCCCAGCATACATATATTTGTAGCAGGGGGTACATGTATTTTATTAAAATAGTTTCGCCAAATTATGAAGTGCTTTACAGAATTAGCATGACCGTAAAGGGAGATAATATACAAAGGGCATTAAACAGGAAATTACAGCAGCATTTTTATTTGTATCCTTGCTCCTGTGCCGGGCAGAATATGTGCCTGTCGGACGCAAAATTGTGGCATAGGCAAGGCTCGGGAGCCAATAAAAAAAGAGAGGGATGACATTGTGACTTTAAATTGTTAACCGTGCGGCTATTTTTATAGTCCAGCAGTCATATTTGTAGGGTTTTTGTATCATAACTGACAAAACAAAAATACAAATATCTGGAGACCATGGAAGAGTTCAGGTCAGATTAATAAAAAATATACCCATTTTGATGGCAACTGCTGGTTTAAACTATGGGAATTAGGGAGTGCCTTCCCTACAGAGCATACAAATCTAAGGTAATATACAGTACACTCCTCTGCCCCTCCTTACATCTCAGCCCTGATCTCTCGCTATACACCTGCTTGCGACTCTTGTGTTCTGCACAAGGATGTCTTCTCTCTCCCTTTTGAAGTGAAACTTCTTTAGTGGCACCTACTTCTGATGGGGCAAAACTTGAGAGATTGAGACGAAATGTGAAACGGAAGTGACATCACGGCTCCCCCCCGCTCCCACCACACGTCTGCTGTCACATGCGGCGGCGGCGATAGCCACCGGCGCCGCTCCTAACGGGCGCCGCTCCCCCCACACGGCCGATGACATATGCGGCCGCTCCTAACATTCCAGCCATTCCCCCCACACCGACGCTGTTCCGCGCCCGCTGACATGCCGCGCATGCGCGGTAGTCATGGCGACAGTCACGGACGCCACGGCTCGGAGACCTCCCTGCGCTGCCGGGTGAATGAGGACAGCTTTCACCTCCTCCCTCCTGAGTCCACTCCCCCGAGTCCGCTCTCCCTCTCTGTCACCCGCCACGAGCCGAGCCCGCTCTTCCCCTCCTCCCCTCCAGCCCGTTATCCCCCTCCTCCCCTCAGCCCACTCTCAAGACTGCACAGGCACTTCCGGTGCCCACTGCTTGCGAGCACGCGCAGTCCTGCCGCCGTGATCTGAGGTGAGGGGAGGTGTAAGGGAGGTGCAGGGGGGTGATGTGAGATGAGGAGGTGCAGGGGGTGATGTACGGTGCAGGAGGGGTGATATGCATGAGGGGTGAAGTGCAGGGGGGGGTGAAGTGCAGGAGGGGTGATGTGCAGGGGGGGTGATGTGCAGGGGATTGAAGTGCAGGGGATTGAAGTGCAGGGGGGGTGATGTGCAGGAGGGGTGATGTGCAGGGGGGGTGAAGTGCAGGGAGGGGTGAAGTGCAGGGAGGGGTGAAGTGCAGGGGGGGTGATGTGCAGGAGGGGTGATGTGCAGGGGGGGTGAAGTGCAGGGGGGTGAAGTGCAGGGGGGTGATGTGCAGGAGGGGTGATGTGCAGGGGGGGTGAAGTGCAGGGGGGTGAAATGCAGGAGGGGTGAAGTGCAGGGGGGGTGAAGGGCAGGGGGGGTGATGTGCAGGAGGGGTGATGTGCAGGGGGGGTGAAGTGCAGGGGGGTGAAGTGCAGGGGGGGTGATGGGGGTGATGTGCAGGGGGGGTGATGTGCAGGAGGGGTGATGTGCAGGAGGGGTGATGTGCAGAAGGGGTGATGTGCAGGAGGGGTGATGTGCAGAAGGGGTGATGTGCAGAAGGGGTGATGTGCCGAAGGGGTGATGTGCAGAGGGGGTGATGTGCAGAGGGGGTGATGAGCAGAGGGGGTGATGAGCAGGGGGGGTGATGTGCAGGGGGGGGTGATGTGCAGGGTGGTGATGTGCAGGGGGGGTGATGTGCAGGAGGGGTGATGTGCAGGAGGGGTGATGTGCAGGAGGGGTGATGGGGGTGATGTGCAGGGGTGGTGATGGGGGTGATGTGCAGGGGGGTGATGTGCAGGGGGGGTGATGGGGGTTATGTGCAGGAGGGGTGATGTGCAGGAGGGGTGATGTGCAGGGGGGGTGATGTGCAGGGGGGTTGATGTGCAGGGGGGGTGATGTGCAGGAGGGGTGATGTGCAGGAGGGGTGATGTGCAGGAGGGGTGATGGGGGTGATGTGCAGGGGTGGTGATGGGGGTGATGTGCAGGGGGGTGATGTGCAGGGGGGGTGATGGGGGTTATGTGCAGGAGGGGTGATGTGCAGGAGGGGTGATGTGCAGGGGGGGGTGATGTGCAGGGGGGTTGATGTGCATGGGGGGCGATGTGCAGGAGGGGCAATGTGCAGGAGGGCCGATGTGCAGGGGGAGTGATGTGCAGGGGGGGTGAGGTGCAGGAGGGGTGAGGTGCAGGAGGGGTGATGTGCAGGAGGGGTGAGGTACAGGAGGGGTGATGTGCAGGAGGGGTGATGTGCAGGAGAGTTGATGTGCATTGGGGTGATGTGCAGGGGGGGTGATGTGCAGGGGGGGTGATGTGCAGGGGGGGTGATGTGCTGGGGGGGTGATGTGCAGGAGGGGTGATGTGCAGGAGGGGTGATGTGCAGGAGGGGTGATGTGCAGGAGGGGAGAGGTACAGGAGGGGTGATGTGCATTGGGGTGATGTGCAGGGGGAATGATGTGCAGGATGGGTGATGTGCAGGGGGGGGGTGATGTGCAGGAGGGGCGATGTGCAGGAGGGGTGATGTGCAGGAGGGGTGATGTGCAGGAGGGGTGATGTGATGGGGGTGCAGGAGGGGTGATGTGCAGGAGGGGAGAGGTACAGGAGGGGTGATGTGCATTGGGGTGATGTGCAGGGGGAATGATGTGCAGGATGGGTGATGTGCAGGGGGGGGGTGATGTGCAGGAGGGGTGATGTAATTGGGGTGATGTGCAGGGGGAGTGATGTGCAGGAGAGGTGATGTGCAGGGGGGGTGATGTGCAGGGGGGGTGATGTGCAGTGTGGGTGATGTGCAGGGGGGGCGATGTGCAGGGGGGGCGATGTGCAGGGGGGCGATGTGCAGGGGGGGCGATGTGCATGGGGAGTGATGTGCAAGAGGGGTGAGGTACAGGAGGGGTGAGGTACAGGAGGGGTGATGTGCAGGGGGAGTGATGTGCAGGAGGGGTGATGTGCAGGAGGGGTGATGTGCAGGAGGGGGGTGATGTGCAGGGGGGGCGATGTGCAGGGGGGGCGATGTGAAGGGGGGTGCACATACGTCACACACACACTGTCACACACGCACACACACACACACACACACAGTTACACGTAGTCACACACACAAATAATTCACGCTTAGTGCAAATAGCAAATACAGGGGATGTGTGCCGAGCACGCACGTTCTAAGTCAAATTTATTTGCGTTTTGTCAATTAAATTGTATTTTGATTTTTAATTAAAACATCACAAGCACAATTTCTGTGACAAAAGTCAAAGAAGTTTCACTTACTATGCGCGTGCACAGCACACACAGCTTCTTTTTTTGCATCTTAAGCCCCCTCCTGTGTAAAACCTTTCTCACTCACTGGCCCACTATGGAATTCCCTTCCCCTCAATATCCGACTGGCACCCTCTCTATCCACCTTTAAGGCCCATCTTAAAACACACCTCTTTAACAAAGTATATGAGTAGCTTCAAAGTACTAGTCCCTTTGCTAGTACTATAAAGTACATCTCATATGCATTAACCTTGCAGAACACCATCCCACTGTCTGTAAGTTCTCCCATCCCTACATACCACTTAAACTGTAAACTCTTCAGGGCAGGGAGTCCTTTTCCTAATGTTTACTTTGATATCTGTAGCCTTTATTCCTATTATTTTGTCACATGCATTACTTTTGTGAAGCACTATGTACACGGATGGCGCTATACAAATAAAGATATACATACATACAAATAATAGGAGACTTACAGAAAAAATTGGAGCAAGTGCGGTACACAAAATATTTGAGGGGCTGATTAAGTGTATCAGGGGTGTGGAGCAGTAGCCACAGACCCAAACTAATGAAACGCTTTGTTGAAGAGATGAGATTTCAGGCGTGACAATGATATGGATTTGCGACTGCTAGAGGGGAAGGAGTTCCACGGGTAGAGAGTCAAAAGTGAGAATCGTTTCAAACATGAGACAAATGGAGCAGAGAGGAGACAGCTTGCAGCAGAAAGTAAGGCACGAGAAGTGAACAGTGGAAGACTAGAGCTGACATAAAAGACAGCATCCGCCTCTCCTCCTGCCTTATTACCTCCTCTCACTCCCACCTACAAGTATATCCCGAGCTCCCCCCCCCCTCCTCTCTATGGAATTCCCTACTGCGCACCATCTCCCCCGGATTTCAGACAAAACTCACCTTTTCAAGGAAGCCAATCTGGCATACTTACTTCTGACCTCTAATGCCACCCTCCCTTACCTCCAACCCCATTGGGACCAGCTGTGCAGCTTTTTAGAAGAGTATACTGTACAGTACGTTGCTGTGGGTGATGCCAGAGTCAGAGAGGAACACGGAGAGCTCGAGCCGGTGCCGGTGCCTCAGTATCATTTGAGGGGCTTTTGGAACGTTATCTTGAGGCTGTGCCGCTGACCACGCTCATGCTTGAGAGCAGTGATGTCACCAACTCTCCAAGCATGAGCGCAGGCTGTCCTGCATAATTTTGCAAGCGCGAGCGGGGGGCATGGATCGGCGCTATTTCTGTGTGTAATGTGTGGTTGTGTGTGTGACTGTGTTCTGTGTGCATTGACTGGTGCTGAGCGCGCTTCAAAGTCAATTTTGTTTGTCTGCCCAAGCACCAAGCTTGGGAAAGCCTACGTGCCCGTGCACGCCGCGTGAACGTGGCTGTGCAGATTCGGATTCACTGAATGAAACGCGTCAAGCGGCAAGCGCGGTCAGCGGCACAGTGGACGTAGCCTTAGAAAGATGAGAGCAGAACCAGGGGAGAACTTTGTTGCAGATACCAAGAGAATTAACAGCCCCTCAGATTTGGCAATGCGTGGATCATTAGCTACTTTGGCCAGGGCAGTCTCAGTAGAATTGGTGCAGTTTGAAAGCCACATTGCCATGGGTCTTAGAGAGTATGAGTGTTGAGAGAGCATGAATAGAGAAGAAGCCAAATGAGAGTTAGTATGATCAAAGGTGTGGTTTTTGAGGATAGGTGCGATGAGTGCATGTTTGAAAGCAGAGGGAAAGGTGCCTGAGCAGAGTGATGAGTTGAATATGTGTGTAAGTAAAAGGAGCAGAGTGGGAGTTAGAGATCAGATGAGGTGAGAGGAAATTGAATTTCACGTAGTAGCTGAAAACATTCCAATTCTATGACGGGTGAGAAGGAATCCAGCGTAGACAGAAGAGTGTTAAGACGTATGTGGTAATGGGGATGTCTTGATGGCCTAGATCTTAGTCTGCCTTAAAATAGTCAACAAAGTCTTTATGTCCAGTTGAAAGAAAGAAACAGGTAGAAGAATATCACAAAATGAAGTCAAAGATATATGTAACCCCTCCTTGCCTGGCTCCCAATAAGGAGGGTTACAACTACAGTAAGTGAGGTGGAGTAGGTTTGGTGCAGGCGTTAGTGCTTAGACTATCATACCTATTTCTCAGGGTGCTTGCGTCCGGGCTGGCTGGTATTGTAAGCTGATGTAAGAAGGGTGCCAGGGACTTTATTTGACAGACTGGTTACTTTTGTAAGTATAGCCTGGAGCTCCCGTGGCTCCTGGAGACCCCCCTTCCCTGGCGCAGCTCGATCGCGGGTATTGAAAAACCCGACGGCTGCTTCCAAGGGTGGGGGCTGGAGCAGGGAGCAGCGCGGCTTCTCCTGCCTGCGGCCGGTTGCCGGGGACGCGATCGGGCCGTTGCTAAGGCCGCGATCGCATCTCTAAGGTCCCGGCAGCCGCAGAGCAGGGCGCCGCCATTGAGGACCGTCTCGCGCATGCGCAGTGGACGCGTAGGCGCAGGGAAAGCCCCAGAGCTAGGGATAGCTCGCGCGAGCATAGGGACAGCTCGGGGAGAAGAGAGAAAGCCCGGGAAAGCTTGCGCACGCGCAGTGGAGGGTAAGGAAAGCCCGCGAACCCCTAGCCTACCAGGGAAGGCTCTGAGCTGGGACTACATATCCCATGAGCCTCTGTATGCCCCATGTGACACCAGGGAGCCAATAGGGCTTAGGGAGCTCCTGGGGAAAAGGATACATTTCGCGGGCAGAGAGCTGCGTAGTCAGTTAGGAAGAAGTCAGAGGAAGGAACAGACAAGGGAAGGAGGTAGGGTGCAGGAGAGAGGGACTCCCCTGTATTAGGCCAGCACCCCCTTGTCCAAGATAGCTCTGATGTTACCCTAAGATAGGAGTGTTGCCAGGGACTGCCTTAGAGTAAGGGACCCTGTCACTCCAGTAGTTAGAAGTCAGTTACTAGTGGGTAATTGGTTAGGGAGATCCTAGAGAGGGACGCGGCCCTAGTTTAGAGTGCTGCACTGTCAGAGTCACAGCGGGCATTGCTGTGAGGTCTGACAGGCAGGCACCTTGTTTAGCAGCACGTTGGCTGTTAGAGTTAGTGAGGCTTAGGGATGTGGGTAGTTAGGGGAGTGGGACAGGTCCTGACCCTTTAGGCCCATAGGAGTATCCCAAGCCACCATAGGTTGCTGTATTATAGGGACGGCCTATAGTGCAGCACGTGCCCCTTATGTAGGTAGGGACACAGAGAAGTATCGTTGTTCCCGTGAAGCGGTTGGACCCACGTTGGGGTCCACAGAGACTGTTCCGGAGTGGGACCGCTCGAGCGGTCCACGTACAAGGAGTGCAGTGGAGGATCAGAAGGAGGCATCGCCCGACTGATCCTTTGAGAAGACTGTTGCGGACCCGAGCACCGGAGTGCTCGGCAGGTATTATACCAACACATGTGCACCAACAGGCCTAGAGGTTTTAGTGACTGCGCAGTCACCCATTGACTATCTCTGTAGGAGTACGGGACATTGGGTGTGGGGGTTTCACTGGACACTGGGTGGGATCACCTAGTGTTGGGGAAACGTCCTGCGAGACGTCACGGGTAGTGTCTCCTCGTGAGAGGGACACAGGTTATGAGGTTATGTAAATGTGATGATATTCTCCATGCATATTAGTAAAGCCCTTAGTTATTATAATCACTGTGTGTGTGGTTTCTGATTGGGTTCCTATGTAGGGTCATTCTACACTTCCCTAGAATCCTACATAGGTGGAGGCGCTGAAAGAAGATCCGTTCCAGAGGATTCACCCCAGGCTCTCATTAGCGGAGGCTCAGACCTCCTGTGAGCCTGCAGGTATACGCACCACACCGGTAACACCACATGTTCTACTCACCCACACTATATATGAGATTGGGTGGGGTGGAATACCCATTACATAAGGAAGCAGGGCTCTCACAGCCCCTCCTTACCTCTGCCTGGGGCTGCCTCTGCTCCCCCTTCCTCCTCCCAGCGGTATCCTCTCTGCAGGCAGGCTCCGTGTCAGCCGACACTGACACAGGTTACCGCCATGTTGGCTGGGGCGCGCGCAGGACGATCTTACACCGTGTGCGCTCCCGGCTATAAATTATTCACTGCACTGGCAGTTCTGTCACGCCCCCAGCACTCGCTCCAGCCGTACTCACGCCCCCCTGCTTCACAGCTGATGCCGCTTCAGGATCACAGCGCGCACCTATCAGCTTACGCTCCACGGCACACCTCTGCTCCACCTACCTCTCTGATTGGCTCTCCCACCTTAATTACTCCAGTCCTTCCCTGGAATCATTGCTCTGCATAGATTCTGCTTACCTGGTGTGGATCTCCTCTTGCTTGTTTTTGTGCTTCTCAGGTTTTGACCCCGCTTGGCTTCGACTCCTCTCCTGGCTCTCGACCCCGGCTTCCACATCACTAAGCTGCTTCTCTCGTCCCTCGATCTCGGATTGAACTTCGACTACCCAGACCTCTCTCTTCCTCGGCTTCGGCACCTACTACGAGCCTACTATCTCCGGATCCGGCAGGTACCTCTGTTACCCTTACTAAGTCTCCTGGCCTGTCTACGCAAACTACCACACTACGGACACGCTTCCTCTGCTGCGGGTGCGTGTTACTATACGTCCCACCTCAGTAAAGGGACGGGTCTGGTCTGCGGGCAGCACTACCGTGACAACTTTATTTACTTTATTTAGACAAGACAGACTTCATACATTCTTCTTTCCTGGGAACTCAGATAGTTCCCCAGGGAGGTACACACCATTTTGTCACCTTCCCTTGCCCTGGGTTAAGGGAAACTTGCAATCCCTGGCTCCAATGAACTGGAGTCACTCCTAGGTATCGTCCAAGACTCTGTATAGGGGTGTACTTCTATCTAGGTTCCCATCTACCTATCATCCTTACAATGCACTAGAAGTTCAGACTATGGCAACCTGGTGTGCATAGGCGTAGAGTTGGCGTTAGAGCAACTCTATCTGTGACACTTCCCTGGAACCCTGATTTAGGGATCCTTTACTTTGAAATGTCACGCACGTCCTCCTTAAAGGAAAGATAGCATTCTCCTGCATCTTGATTATTACAGTCCCCTTCCTAGATAAGGATAAAACAATAAAAGGTGACCATACTTCTTCCCACAAAGTTGCACATTAAAGCCATACCATTAACACCATACACTTAAGAGAGTGAGACTCCTCGTCCTCTGGTGTTCTCCTCGAGCCTGGGGTCTAGAAGCTTCTGCAGCTCCATTTATACCCCTGTGTGATGTCAGTATCCTGCCCCTGTAACTGGGCAAGATACAGACATCCTTAGCCTATTAGAACTTATACATGTAAGGTGACTATGCCAGCATGTTCTGGAATTAAGGAGTGGCTACATAAAACTAGCTACATGAAATAAGCTACATCTAGCTGGGGCCTTTCCTATACATGAATCTGTTATTTCCTTTCATTAGACTATATTAGACCCACTAGGGTGGGTTACATAAAGAAAATATAATGTAGGTTGGATTTCTGAGAATTTGTGTAAAAAAGCAGTGTTTAACCTGAGATAGGGCGGGGTTAAAGCAGGAAAGAAGACATTTGAAGTTGAGCAAAATTGAGTGCAAAATTCCCTCTACAGTCGCTCAGAGGAGCAAATGCTGGAGAGTAGGAGGCATACATAGTGCATAGTGTATGTAAAGCCAGGGTCGGGGATTAGAGAGGCGAGTATGCTAAAGAATAAGGGTGGCATGCTGGTTAAGAGAAGGGCAAAGCATAGAATGATATGCATGTGTAACATTGTCTGGCCCAGCAACAGTAATATTCGGAGGTGCAGCATAATATTATAATATTTTGGACCTGCCTTATTTTATTACAAAAAGTTTTTTAAAATAGTGCAAAGGGCAGAATGACACCCAGACTGCTTCACACTGCAATAACAATCATTGCGAAATGTTGCTGGCCACTCTGGCAGCAAATAGGGTCAATGCTGAGCTGTTTGCCAAAATAACATGCATGCTAAAATAGAACTCATGATATTCTGTGGTCTGTGGGAGGGAATCTGTTACACTGGAGGTTTGGAGTAGACAGGGTTTGCTTTGTCCTAGTCTCCTCTCCTCGCTACCCCATTCAGGGATAAAGGAACGTTGCTAGATTGCATGGAGTCCATTTACTAACATTCAAACACTTTTTCAATCAATTGAAATGCCTCATTTAAAAATAACCTAATTTTTTATGCATAGCCTTCCTGAAAGAACTGTCCTTGAAGAATGTCCCATTGTTTATAATAATGATGCTTCCTTGCATTTAAGCACAGTACAGCTATTTTATTTTTTATACACATTGTCCAAAGATTTATTCCCACCAGACTTTTGATTGCAGGGCTGCCTTTCTTTCAGCAAACAGGCTAAAGAAAGTAATAGAGAAGGTAGCCCATCAAATACTTTGCAGGTACAGTAGTTGCACTCAAAGCAGTAGTAGACAAAGAGAAGAAAAGCAGAAGTGATTACCTTTAATAGCTAACTAGTGGTTAAAGAGTGCTGGCTTTCAGGACCATAAAAGTCCCTTGTTTAGGCAGATGTGTTTTAACCACCTTACCTTTAATAGCTATCACTTGTACCTTACTTTTCTTTGTCTATTCTATGGGCTAACATGGCACCATCCTCTATTTGTGTCAAAGCAGTATGCATGTATGTCTTTATTTATATAGCGCCATTAATGTAAATAGCGCTTTACAGTAGTAATACACGTGACAATCATATAAATAACAAATAATACAAATAACAGATCATGGGAATAAGTGCTTCAGACATAAAAGTAACATTAAGGAAGAGGAGTCCCTGCCCCCAAGAGGTTACAATCTAATTGGTAGGAAGAACATACAGAGACAGTAGGAGGGCATTCTAAGTGTGTCTGCAGGGGGCCAAGTTTTATGTATCGTGTATAGTATTATCCACGGTTCTACTCATATGCTTCTTTAAGTAAGTGTGTCTTAAGGTGGGTTTTAAAGGTGGATAGAGAGGGTGCTAGTCGGGTATTGAGGGGAAGGGCATTCCAGAGGTGCGGGGCAGTTAGTGAGAAAGGTTTAAGGCGGGAGAGGGCTTTAGATACAAAGGGGGTCATCCTTTGGCAGAACGCAAGAGTCAGTATAGTACATAGCGAGAAATTAGGACTGAGATGTAAGGAGGAGCAGAAGAGTGTAAAGCTATAAAAGTGAGCAGGAGAATTGAGTGTGTGATACGGGATTTGATAGGAAGCGAAGGGAAGGATTTCAGCAGGGGAGACGCTGAGACAGATTTAGGAAAGAGTGATTCTGGCAGCCGCGTTTAGGATAGATTGTAGGGGAGACAGGTGAGAGGCAGGAAGGCCGGACAGCAGGAGGTTACAGTAATCGAGACGGGAGAGAATGAGGACCTGAGTCAGAGTTTTAGCAGTCGAGCAACAGAGGAAAGGGTGTATGTTTGTAATATTGCGGAGGAAAAAGTGACATGTTTTAGATACGTTTTGAATGTGAGAGGAGAATGTGAGAAAGAATTCAAGTGGGACCCCCAGGCAGTGAAAGCAGTGATGTGATTTTAATGACATGCAATTTAGAGTCTTCCTTGGTGCATTAGTATGACTTGACTCTGGAGAGGCAGTTAATGGTTTTATACAGCAACCCCCTCCAGAAGCCTATATTTGTTTAACTCCTATAATGTTCGTACCTTGCCCCCTAAACATGTTCTGCTTGGTTTTATGTTTTTAGTGTTAGACTGCTCGGGGGTGAACTCCATTTTAAACTCCCGGACACATATCTCATGACTGAAGCATTGTATTTTAAAAATGAAAAGAGCTTTGGACAGGGCAGGTGAAGATTTCTTAAAGTTAAATATCAAATGAAAAAAGTGACGATCAGTGTCGACTGCTGCTTTAACAACCAGTGCTATGTAATACAATCTTGGAAAAAGTAACTCTCAAAATTGTTATTTGGGCTGTAAACTCCACTGCTTGTGCTGGTATCAAATGTTTAACCAGATGTATATGTCACATCAGACATGACTGATTTTTATGATAATAAGCAATATTTAAGTAATAATCCCAGAAGAACAGGGCATCACTGGCCAATAATGCCCTGGCTGGAAGAGTTTACTTATTTATTTTATTTATAAAATGTTTTACCAGGAAGTAATACATTGAGAGTTACCTCTCATTTCAAGTATGTCCTGGGCATAGCGTTAAGATGACAAATAATACATGGTTAAATAAGTGAACAGGGTATACAGTATATACAAGACATTGCATGCAGAGTTAGAGATAATATAAATTATAGGCATATGTAACAGTTACGGAACAGATTAAAATGTGAGACAACTTTAGTTTTGAAAGAACTTAGACTGGTGGTGGCTGTGAGAGTCTCCGGTAGATTATTCCAGTTTTGGGGTGCACGGTAAGAGGTGGAGCGGACGGATAATGTGCTAAACCTTGGGACCATAAACAGTCTTTTGGAGTCAGATCTCAGATAAGTGCTGCATGTGGTTGGGGTGAGGTTCAGGTAGACGGGTAGCTTGCCCAGAAAGTATTTGAAGGCAAGACAGGAGAGATGAACTTTGCACCTAGACTCGAGTGATGACCAACATTGTTCTTTAAGCATTTTGCAGTGATGTGTGTTGTAGTTACATTGGAGAACAAAATGGCATATTGAATTGTAGGGGGTGTCAAGTTTTCTAAGGTATGTTTGGGGTGCCAAGCCGTATACTATTTCCCCATATTTGATCATTGGCATTAGCATCTGCTGTGCGATACATTTTCTGACCAGCACTTAGGGAGGATTTGTTTCTGTAAAGTACACCTAGTTTGGCATTGGTTTTGGATGTTCGGGTATCAATGTGCATCCCGAATTTTAAATGGGAGTCAAACCATATGCCCAAGTATTTAAAACTAGTAACAGGAGTTAGGGTGGTATTAGCGTTGGTTCTGATCTGGAGCTCAGTCATTTGAAGCTTTAAAAATTTAGCCTTGGTCCCAAATATCATTGTCCGTGTTTAAAAACAGTTGGTTTTGAGTTGAAGGCCTGAGGCGAAGCTGAGGGACTTTAATCCAGCCAGGGCATTATTGGTCAGTAATGCCCTGTTCTGAGGGGATTATTACTATTATAGACTAAATGTAGGCTTTTCCTTCATAAATAATAGACACTTGTGTATAGTTATATAGATTTTTTTAATTAAAAATAAAATGGTAAATACATTAAAGCACCTCTATATACGCTTACACTGCAGATATCTATATCCACACACTGCCACCCCGTGTACACACACACAAACTGCTGCTACACAAACTCTGTAGCTACATTCAAACTCTGCTGCCTTTGCTACACACACACAACACAACCACACACACACACACTAGACAGAAACTGCAGCTATAAACAAACTGCAGACACTTACTTTGCAGCTACAAACACACACTCTCCCTCCTCAACTCAACTGTGTCTGTGGAGCTCTGTTCACGGAAGGAGGGGGAGGAGACACTAGCTGATTGGCTAGAAATAAACACTTGGCAAGCTGCCAAAAATTCCGGGAATTACTGAATGAATAATGCCTGGAATTTTAACCAATAAGAGAGCAGGGATTTCAATAATGCTCAGAATTTTACAGCTTGAGCCTCTAATTAAGTAATAATCCCCGAAGAACAGGCCATTACTGGCCAATAATGCCCTGGCTGGAAGAGTTGAAGGCCCGAGGCGAAGCCGAGGGACTTTAACCCAGCCAGGGCATTATTGGCCAGTAATGCTCTGTTCTCCGGGGATTATTATTATTATAGGCTAAATGTAGGCAGTATTCATAACATAGGCACTTGAATACATATATAAATTGGAACTACGCTGATGCACCTGTGAAGGAAAAAGTAAAGTAGCAAATGAGAGGGATGAGAGGGGAGATAGGTGAGGGAGGGGGAGGAGAGAAGAGAGGTGAGAGGTGAGGTAGGAGAGGTGAGGGTGGGGGAGGAGATAGGTGAGGGGGGATTGAGAGAGGGGGAGATGGGGGGGAGAAGGGAAAAAGAGAGGTAAGGGGGGGATAGAAAAGAGGAGAGGGGGGGAGAAAAGAGGTGAGGGGGGAGAAAAGAGGTGAGGGGGGAGTAAAGAGGTGAGGGGGGGAGAAAAGAGGTGAGGGGGGGAGAAAAGAGGTGAGGGGGGAGAAGAGGTGAGGGGGGGAAGAGGTGAGGGGGGAGAAAAGTGAGGTGAGGGGGGGAGAAAAGAGAGATGGGGGGGAAGAGGTGAGGGAGGGAGTAAAGAGGTGAGGGGGGAGTAAAGAGGTGAGGGGGGGAGAAGAGGTGAGGGGGGGAAGAGGTGAGGGGGGGGGGAAGAGGTGAGGGGGGGAAGAGGTGAGGAGGGGAAGAGGTGAGGGGGGAAGATGTGAGGGGAGAAAAGAGAGGTGGGGGGAGAAAAGAGAGGAGGGGGGGGAGAAAAAAGGTGAGGGGGGGGGGAGAAAAGTGGTGAGGGGGGGAGTAAAGAGGTGAGGGGGGGAGTAAAGAGGTGAGGGGGGGGAGAAAAGAGGTGAGGGGGGAGAAAATAGGTGAGGGGGGGGGGAGAAAAGAGGTGGGGGGGGGGAGAAAAGAGGCGAGGGGGGGGAGAAAAGAGGTGAGGGGGGAGAAGAGGTGAGGGGGGAGAAGAGGTGAGGAGAAGAGGTGAGGGGGAGAAGAGGTGAGGGGGGAAAGAGGTGAGGGGGGAAAGAGGTGAGGGGGGGGGAAAGAGGTGAGGGGGGGGGAAAGAGGTGAGGGGGGGGAAAGAGGTGAGGGGGGGGAAAGAGGTGAGGGGGGGGAAAGAGGTGAGGGGGGGGGAAGAGGTGAGGGGGGGCAAGGTGAGGGGGGGGAGAAAAGAGAGGTGGGGGGGGAGAAAAAGGTGAGGGGGGGGAGAAAAAAGAGAGGTGAGGGGGGGGAGAAAAGGGAGGTGAGGGGGGGGAGAAAAGGGAGGTGAGGGGGGGGGGGAGAAAAGGGAGGTGAGGGGGGGGAGAAAAGAGAGGCGAGGGGGGGAGAAATGAGAGGTGAGGGGGGGAGAAAAGAGGTGAGAGGGGGGAGAAAAGAGAGGTGAGGGGGAGGAGAAAAGAGAGGTGAGGGGGGGGGGGGGGAGAAAAGAGGTGAAGGGGAGAAAAGAGGTGAGAAAAGAGAGGTGAAGGGAGAGGGGGAGATAGAGGGGGAGGAGAAGGGAGAGGTGAGGGGGAGGAGAAGGGAGAGGTGAGGGGAAGATGGAGAAGTGGGGGGACAGTGATTTTAACTACAAACTAAATAAAAGCCAAATAAAAATTACCTTAGCAGAAACTATACAAGTTGTGGAAGAATATTACTTTGTTGCAAGTAACAAAGTTACTATTTCAGACCGCCAGCTTCTGACAGCACTAGCAACTGTGAGAGAGACTGCATATGCTGCCGTTCTGTGTGAGGAGCAAAACTGAGATGCAGCTGGAGCTTGGACCGGAAGAGGTATTCACTGTTAGGAGTTTTAAATTTGGCAATTTTTTTTAATTCAAATTCTCAGTGCTCCCCCTGTATATCTGAAAGGTGAATTAGCAAGTTGCCAAAAATTCCGGGCATTACTGAATGAATAATGCCCAGAATTCTATCCAATCAGAGAGCAGGGATTTCAGTAATGACCGGAATTTTACTGCTTTAGCCTATAATTCTCATTATAATATCTGAATCTGTAATACTTCCTATTGCTCAGTATATAACTCGCAAAAATTATTTTAGATGTGCAAGCTAACAAGGGATCGTCTGTGGAGCTCTGTTCACGGAAGGAGGGGGAGGAGACACTAGCTGATTGGCTAGAAATAAACACTTGGCAAGCTGCCAAAAATTCCAGGAATTACTGAATGAATAATGCCTTGAATTTTAACCAATAAGAGAGCAGGGATTTCAATAATGCTCAGAATTTTACAGCTTGAGCCTCTAATTAAGTAATAATCCCCGAAGAACAGGCCATTACTAGCCAATATTGCCCTGGCTGGAAGAGTTGAAGGCCCGAGGCGAAGCCGAGGGACTTTAACCCAGCCAGGGCATTATTGGCCAGTAATGCTCTGTTCTCCGGGGATTATTATTATTATAGGCTAAATGTAGGCAGTATTCATAACATAGGCACTTGAATACATATATAAATTGGAACTACGCTGATGCACCTGTGAAGGAAAAAGTAAAGTAGCAAATGAGAGGGATGAGAGGGGAGATAGGTGAGGGAGGGGGAGGAGAGAAGAGAGATGAGAGGTGAGGTAGGAGAGGTGAGGGTGGGGGAGGAGATAGGTGAGGGGGGATTGAGAGAGGGGGAGATGGGGGGGAGAAGGGAAAAAGAGAGGTGAGGGGGGGATAGAAAAGAGGAGAGGGGGGGAGTAAAGAGGTGAGGGGGGGAGAAAAGAGGTGAGGGGGGGGAGAAAAGAGGTGAGGGGGGAGAAGAGGTGAGGGGGGGAAGAGGTGAGGGGGGGAAGAGGTGAGGGGGGAGAAGAGGTGAGGGGGGGGAAGAGGTGAGGGGGGGAGAAAAGTGAGGTGAGGGGGGGAGAAAAGAAAGGTGGGGGGAGAAAAGAGAGGTGGGGGGGGAAAGAGGTGAGGGGGGAGTAAAGAGGTGAGGGGGGAGAAAAAAGGTGAGGGGGGGGAGAAAAGAGGTGAGGGGGGAGTAAAGAGGTGAGGGGGGGAGTAAAGAGGTGAGGGGGGGAGTAAAGAGGTGAGGGGGGGGAGTAAAGAGGTGAGGGGGGGGGGAAGAGGTGGGGGGGGAGAAAAGAGAGGTGGGGGGAGAAAAGAGAGGTGGGGGGGAGAAAAGAGAGGTGGGGGGGAGAAAAGAGAGGTGGGGGGGGAGAAAAGAGAGGTGAGGGGGGGGGAGAAAAAAGAGAGGTGAGGGGGGGGAGAAAAGGGAGGTGAGGGGGGGAGAAAAGGGAGGTGAGGGGGGGAGAAAAGAGTGGTGAGGGGGGGAGAAAAGAGAGGTGAGGGGGGGAGAAAAGAGAGGTGAGAGGGGGGAGAAAAGAGAGGTGAGGGGGAGGAGAAAAGAGAGGTGACGGGGGGGAGAAAAGAGGTGAAGGGAAGAAAAGAGGCGAGAAAAGAGAGGTGAAGGGAGAGGGGGAGATAGAGGGGGAGGAGAAGGGAGAGGTGAGGGGGAGGAGAAGGGAGAGGTGAGGGGAAGATGGAGAAGTGGGGGGACAGTGATTTTAACTACAAACTAAATAAAAGCCAAATAAAAATTACCTTAGCAGAAACTATACAAGTTGTGGAAGAATATTACTTTGTTGCAAGTAACAAAGTTACTATTTCAGACCGCCAGCTTCTGACAGCACTAGCAACTGTGAGAGAGACTGCATATGCTGCCGTTCTGTGTGAGGAGCAAAACTGAGATGCAGCTGGAGCTTGGACCGGAAGAGGTATTCACTGTTAGCAGTTTTAAATTTGGCAATTTTTTTTAATTCAAATTCTCAGTGCTCCCCCTGTATATCTGAAAGGTGAATTAGCAAGTTGCCAAAAATTCCGGGCATTACTGAAAGAATAATGCCCAGAATTCTATCCAATCAGAGAGCAGGGATTTCAGTAATGACCGGAATTTTACTGCTTTAGCCTATAATTCTCATTATAATATCTGAATCTGTAATACTTCCTATTGCTCAGTATATAACTCGCTAAAATTATTTTAGATGTGCAAGCTAACAAGGGATCGTTGAAGAGGTTCCAAATGAAGGAAAAAATGTCGGTGCCTCTCGTTCAAAAAAGGAGGTACTGGGACATAATGACCAAAGGTTTTATTAAATGTTAAAAAAAACATGAACGATAGTACTGGCACAAACACAAACACTTTCATTTGGAACCTCTTCAACTATCCCTTACCTTCGCATGGGAGCACGCACAGCAGGAGATTGTCCAGCGATACCGTGAGCTGTTCAGCTATCAACACTATTGTGCGTTATTGTGAGCCAGTTGTTACTGTAACCGGGGAAATTAGAAATTCCAGCCGCCGGGCGACAGTGACGCATCTGGTCACGATTCATACGTGGCATCACACACCCCTTCCTTACCCAGGCAAACGGGACTTACCCATTTTCACATCTAAGTACACGGAGACCGCATTCATATGAACTTTTTTTGTTCACACATTACTCCTACCGACATAGTTAGAGGAACTTTATTTGTATCGGCTGTGATATATATAAGCTGTATTTATGAGGAGTTCTCTGGAGCACCGGATTAGGGACTTGTTTCAGCTCAATTTGTTCTAAGCTAACAAGGGAGACAGAAAGTAATTTAGTACATTAATGCACAATGTGTTATTGTTGTGTGTGTGTGTGTGTGTGTGTGTGTGTGTGTGTGTGTGTGTGTGTGTGTGTGTGTGTGTGTATACATACATACATACGAAAAAAACAGCGCTAAACACAAAATAAAGATGCAAAAATATAAATGGAATTTTTTTTTTAAATTAACCATATATTAAAGAAAAATAGTATAAACCAATATAATAGTTACATGTCCTGTCCAGTAGTAGTGGAGGATAATACAATCCCACTCCACAGATGAATGTTCAAATTGCCAATTAGCAGGGAATGGGGGCTGCTGTGTTCAGGGAAAAATCACTTCCCAAGATAAATCTATGAGAAAAAGGGAAAAGAAACAGCGCACACCCTAGTGCATTACCAAAAATAATACATTTATTAGAAAGGAAGTGGGTAAACAATGCCCACTTACAAGATAGAAAGAGATACAATACACATAAAGGTATCTTTAGCGGTGTAGCTGTATATAATCACCGTCAGCTGAGGGAATCACCCAGTGATGAAATGATGATTTGCCAAGCACCACCTGCCCCGTAGGCTGCTGCAAATACTGCTGGAGCCCTCCGACACCAGCACACACCAACTGCACAGCCGTCTTTAGTTGTCGATCAGAAGGCAGCTCAGGCGCTCCGTAACCAATCCGGCACAGAACTCTGCGGTCAGATCAGCACACACATCAACCAGGAAATCCCTCTTCATACAGACTCGCGTCGTCAAGGTAGCGCGATGACATCACTCCCTGCGCGTTTCATCAGCGTCAGCTGACTTCCTCAGGGGATGCCGATTGGACACGGCTGTCGTCTTATGTAGGAAATACTACTTGAATTTCATTGGTCAGGAGCAGAGACAGTTAACAAATCGGAACACACCATATCTTAATATATAAATCTGAAAGTTGTGGGGTTGTAGATGTGGCCAATCAGATTTCTCCGTATCCCTGCCCCGCCCCGCACGCCTCTCATTGGCCTGCGTGGCTCTATGGCTCTGACATCACCCAACTGCCACTCTCTTCTCCTCACCCAACTGCCACACACACACACACAAGCACCCGGCCACTGTCCTCTTCACCCAGCTCACCTCCCCACCCTAACCCACCCCCCCCCCCCACCCATCACCCCCCAGCTCTCCTCCCCACCCTTTCATTGAGGACCTTCAATTACAGTTCTGAGAGGGAATAAATTCTTCCAAACAGAATGGCAGCACACGGTAATAATTCAATGGGACAGTCATAAGAACGATGTGGGGGAAGCGTATCCGCGTTCTTCTTGTCACACACATCTAAAAACTCAGAGTATGGGGCTGGCAGTAGATTTTCTTGAGACGAGGAAATCTTATGTATTCCTACACACTCTGGTATAGGAGTTTTAGGTAGACAGGCTAGCTGGCAGTGCTCTGAGGGAAACGTGAGTGTCTTGATCTTCCAGTCAATTAGTGGGTTATGAATCATGAGCAATGGAATTCCCAGAATCACTGGAAACAAAGGCGAAGGAATGAGACCATATTAAATCTTCTCCTGGTGATTGGGATCCATGATTAGTGTTAAGTTACTTGTTTCATGGGTAACAGGTCCAGAGCTCAAGTGACAACCGTCAATGACTTCCATCCTTTCTGACAATTCCTTGGCTATAAATGATACCGAATTGTTCTTGGCGAATTCTATGTCCATAAAATTCCCTGCCACCCCTGAGTCGACCATTACTGTGGTTGAAAAACTATGTGTTCCTTCCTGGATGATAATAGGAACCAGGAGGTGGGTGTGTAGAGAAGGAGGGTTATCTTTCCCTTGAGAAGCAGAGAAAACAGTCTTTGAAATAGCGTGCAGCTGATTTCTCCTAGGGCTCTGTAGAGAAGACCGCCTGGACTTGTTTGGGCAATCAGCCCATCGTTTCCGCAATCTAAACAGAGATCTTCTGTTCTGCGTCTATTCCTTTCCTCAGTTGAGATAGGTCCCCGCAGTGTATTTACTTGCATCATCTCCTCCTCAGTCTCCCTGGAACGTCTTGAGGTACTGACATCTCTAAACCCGGGGTTGCTTGGCATGAACCCGTCTCTCCAATCGTCTTTCCATAAGCCTGTGATCGATTTGGATGCATAAAATGGACAAATTCCTCAAATCTCTCTGGGGGCTCCACCCGGGCTAGTTCGTCTTTAATGTGCTCCGAGAGACCCTGCCGAAAATGAAATCTCTGCGCGGCCTCATTCCACTCAGTAGCGTTAACCCATCTGCGAAATTCAGTGGCGTACTCAGCTGCGGAGTGTTTTCCTTGATGAAGATTGTTCAGAGTTGCCTCAGCGGTTGTACTATGATTTGGGTCATCAAAAATAAGACTCATGGCTTCGATGAACTCCTCCAGATCACTTAGCAGTGGGCAATCCTGTTCTAACATAGGGGAGACCCAAGCAAGGGCCTCATCCTTGAGCAGGGTTATGATCAGTCCAACCTTGGCTTTGTTGGTATTATAGATGGTGGGCTGAAGCTTGAACACAAGTTTGCATTGATTAAAGAAATTCCGCAAAGATTTTTTTCCCACAAAACTTTTCCGGAAGGGCTACACAGGGTGCGATTTGCACAGGAACAGTGTTTTGAACAGAAGCCGTGATTAAGCCTGCACATAGTTTACGGTTTTCAGCTTCTGCAGCAGCAACTCGTTCTTCAGCGCGGGCAGCCCGTTCCTCTAAGCGCAGGGCACATGCTACACATTCTTCCCAGCTGGCACCATGATCTTCCACGCGACCAAGACGATTGAAAACGTCTCCTTGTTTTTCTTGGAAACCAACCATGATACGTTGTAAGTCATGGAGTGTCCGAGCCTGGGTCAGGTCTGTTCCGGCGGAATCCATGGTAGTGCCTGTTTATTCTGTCAATGATTGGACTTCATATAATATACACAGAGGACACGTCGCTACCCCAGACACACGTACATGAAAAAATGAACAGCCTGGTGCAAGGGAGAAAACACAATATAGAACACACGAATAATCAACTAGGATTATATATAGCTCCCTAAATATTGCACTCGAGGTTGGTGACACAAGGTACAATGTCACACCATAGGAGGCCACAAAATAGCCTAATCCCAGAATAGGGTAACCGCCAAAGATCACATTCAAAAGAAAATAATAAATGCTTTAATCATTATACTGTAAAAACGACGAAACACAATAAAAATGCACCTGAGTGCATGGATAAAATCCCCAAATGTGTGGAGGCACGGAATAGAACCTTGAACTAGTACTGTTCAGTTAAACCAGCTGTAAATCTTGGGCTGTAAACAAACATATAGGGCTGTAGACCAGTATGCCAGAATAGGGGTAGCGTTGAATCGGTATGAAAGAACCACAATGTGTTCACATATAACCTTTGCAGCAATCGCCTACATCAACTGTTAGTACCCCTCGAATAATCTGGAACTAGACGTGATGTATACACATATCTCCTACTTAGCAGTTTCCTGCATCTATTGTTGCCGCAACCGCAGCCCGTGAGTAGTCTGGAGTCCCCCGCACAGTATACACGTCTAAACCAATCAAAAGGCCCTGCGTCTAAGTGCAGCAGCAGCTGGAGCTCCGTGAATAATCTGGAGTCCCCCGCCCAACATACACATCTAAACCGATCAATAAGTCCTGCGTCTAACTGCAGCAGCAGCTGGAGCTCCGTGAGTGCTCTGGAGCTAGGCTTAGTGTGTGTATCATACCACCTGATCCGCAGTCTCCTGCGTCTGAGTATAGCAGCAGCTGGAGCCCCGTGAGGAGTATAGGGCTTGCCGTGTCTCCTTCCACAAGCTGCGTGTACGTCAGCGTAATGACGTCACGCGGCTTGTGGAAGGAGACATGGCAAGCCCTATACTCCTCACGGGGCTCCAGCTGCTGCTATACTCAGACGCAGGAGACTGCAGATCAGGTTGTATGATACACACACTAAGCCTAGCTCCAGAGCACTCACGGAGCTCCAGCTGCTGCTGCACTTAGACGCAGGACTTATTGATCGGTTTAGATGTGTATGTTGGGCAGGGGACTCCAGACTATTCACGGAGCTCCAGCTGCTGCTGCTGCACTTAGACGCAGGGCCTTTTGATTGGTTTAGACGTGTATACTGTGCGGGGAACTCCAGACTACTCACGGGCTCCGGTTGCGGCAACAATAGATGCAGGAAACTGGTAAGTAGGAGATATGTGTATACATCACGTCTAGTTCCAGATTATTCGAGGGGTACTAACAGTTGATGTAGGCGATTGCTGCAAAGGTTATATGTGAACACATTGTGGTTCTTTCATACCTATTCAACACTACCCCTATTCTGGCATACTGGTCTACAGCCCTATATGTTTGTTTTCAGCCCAAGATTTACAGCTGGTTTAACTGAACAGTACTAGTTCAAGGTTCTATTCCGTGCCTCCACACATTTGGGGATTTTATCCATGCACTCAGGTGCATTTTTATTGTGTTTCGTCGTTTTTACAGTATAATGATTAAAGCATTTATTATTTTCTTTTGAATGTGATCTTTGGCGGTTACCCTATTCTGGGATTAGGCTATTTTGTGGCCTCCTATGGTGTGACATTGTACCTTGTGTCACCAACCTCGAGTGCAATATTTAGGGATCTATATATAATCCTAGTTGATTATTCGTGTGTTCTATAATGATTGGACTTCGGCTGAAGTGAATCTCAGTGGCAGGAACAGCAGGGAGCATGGTAGGGGTCACAAGCAGAGGTCAGAGGCAGGCGGCAGATAGCGTAGTCGGGTAGCAAGCAGAGGTCAGAAACGATGAGACTGGAACAGGACGATAGCAATAGCTAGCACAGCAGTAAACACAGGAACCTAGCAAGAGCTGAGGAACCAGTATAAAAAGGCAAGCGAGGAACAGGAAAGGGAGGTTTATATAGGCAGGCTGAGAGGTAGAGCACAGGTGCAGATGTGTCAGGTTTCAGGGTCTGGAATGTTCCTTAGTTTAGCAGCAGCAATCCCAGTGGACAAGTATAGGCACTGCAGGCTAGAACAAGACATTGAGAGAGCGCAGCAATCCCGGTGGCCAAGAATGGGTACCGCATGTCACAACAATCCCATAATCGTTAATGCATCCGGCTTCTTATCATGCACCAGAGAAAAGCGTTTAGAAACCTAATGGATCAAATATATGTGAACATTGTTTATACAGTAGCGAGTATGTTGTGTATTGGAAAAACTCTATCTCGTGACAAATGGCTCAGATGTAAGAGCCTAATGTATTGTCCTTAGTCCCCAATTGTGAATACTAATAGGGATAGAATAAATCTTGTCACTGTTAGGTGTATATCTAGAAAGAAGATATCCAGAAGGAAAGTAGCTGGAGCACAGCTGATTCAAAGGAACTGGCAGGCAGGATACAAAAAAAAGTTTATTAACTAAAAAAAGTACATAATGTTGGTCCTGGCAGGTACTCTGTGCGTGTTTCGCGAGCAGGGCGCTTGGTCAGAGAGGTGTATATCTATGATGGAATAGGTGTATATCTATCCTGGAATGCTATAATTGAAACACAATGGATCACTAATGATTCTAATATTGTATTGATGTTTCATTAGGGGGTTGTCCATAATTAGATAGTCCCCATAATGGCTGGCTTGCAGTCTATTAATAGGAAGTATTGTGTACTTCCTTAGATTTTTGGTAACATATAGTGCCTAGTATAAAAAGTCTACCACTGTGTAGTGTGGCACTGCATATTAGTATACATATGTACTGTATATGAAGATACAGAGTGACATCACAAAACTGTGCCGACAGAACGCGTATGTTTACCACACTGTATCAGTTGTTGAAATACAGTGTAACATCGCACGGCTGTTCCGACAGAACGCACATGTTGACCGCACGGATAGAAATCAGCGGACTGGAGACTTTATAGTTGATTATTAGTCTCTGTGATAGGATGGCTCACTGTTGCTGTATAAGGTTATTTAAACCGAAGGAGGTACCGTATAAACTGGTAACTGCAGCGCTAGATTGATAAACGCTAACACACACCCTTCAATGCAGCCACAGTATGGTAGTTTCGATCGTAAAATGCACCAGTCGTAATTGCTGTTGTCGATAGAAATAGAAGTTGCTCCGGGGCAAACACAAACAATCCGGATGATCCTCTAGCTTGTAGAAAAAATTGGGGTCCCCAAACGTAGTGACAATTGGTAGACTTTATTACTACATACAAAAGAGGTGAACAGACTATTCCTACCACGCGTTTCATGCTAAATCTGCGCTTTCTCAAGGAGTGACAAACTGACAGGAAATGAGCACTCATATAGGTGCTGAATAATTATAAAATTGCAAACAGGTTTGGTTGATTGCAACAGCAATGGTATGCCTTAACACAAATTATACAATGTTAAAAAAAGTGAAGGAAAATACATATGAGGAGATCAGCGAACAAGATGTCATGCAAATGTAGAATGAGTAATAATAAACTGATACATGTTGTTAAATATGTATCCCATTGTGTGATTCTCATGTAGGAATCCAACATTCATTGTAAATTGAAACTCAGATCTACTAGCATGTGACTGAACATATAACATCTAATAATATTATAGAGTCATATACTGAATCCCTGTTTCAAATACTCATGGACTTGCGATTGAGGTGTAAACCCAAAATATTATAACATTCATAGGGATAAATACCACACAAAGCAATGCATAAAAAAGCTGAGATAGAAAATTGAAGTTTATGAATAAATTTACTCAAACTGTCCAATCTAAGAATAGACAGTGCAGACAACACAATATGACGCAACCCATCTTAAAACCAGAATGGGAAGATAATGGCCAAAAATATAATCTCCATATGTCACATTTTATGTTAGAAAGTTAGTAAATTTTAGGGTATAAAACCATGATAAACATGGAATAGTAATTACCTCTAATTCAGAGAAAGTAAATATCACATCAGGGTCAACAAATCCCTTATGAAAATGTTAACGCAAAGAACTGAAAGTCTTTTGTATTAGTAATAATACAAAGTGTCAAGAAGCTCTGTATTGGGATACAAGAAAGATGCAATAAATGAGACACATATGGCCCAACAAGAACGGTATGTAAATTAGATATAAAATTTATCATGAAATCAGACTGGATAAGACAGAGGAAGCAGTTGAGATCCCACTCTGAGTTCAATCCAGCCGGTTGGAGTGTCCCCAGAGTGAAGATCCAATAGGCCTCCCTCTGATGCAAAGTCCTTGACCTATCCCCACCTCTGACCGAAATGGGAATGTGTTCCAGTGCTGTGCATTTAAACAATCTGAGGAAGCCTGTCTGACATGACAAAAAATGTTTAGATACTGGATGGTTGTTGTCTTTATTGACAATGAGTCTAACATGTTCTTCTATTTGAATCTTTAACAGTCTAGTGGTCAATCCAACATATTGTTTCAGACAACCACATGTCAATAAATATAACATAATTAGTTAGACATGTAATAAAAGTTTGTATGTTGTATATATGTTTCTTGTCCATATTTTCAAAAGTTTGTGTCTTTTGCATATAGGGACAGTTGTTGCAATGACCACATTTGTGAGATCCTTTCAAGAGTGGAAAAAATCCACGACCATGATTCCTCTTGTGTTGTGTATTAAACATAGAGGGTGAGATGAGATTACCAATAGTCTGAGACTTAGAAAAGACAATCCTTGGATCTCGAAAAACAAAAATTCTTGGTCTGAGGATCCAAAGCAAGAATGGACCAGTGTTTTCTAATAATGGCCGATATAGCCATGACTTGACCGCTATATGGAGTAATAAAGTAAGGTGGTTCCTCAATATCAGTGTAGGGCCGAATGCTGGACCTTATGTTAGTATTAGTATTGGCCATACTAATAAGGTCTTTACTATCCCGCGATAATGCATGTTCATAGGCCTCATTGAAATCCTGAACGGCATAGCCTCTGTCCAGAAAACGTTCTTTTACGTTATGTGATTGCTGTTGTATTCGTTAATACACACAGACCGCACAGTGCAACGACACGAGTTCAAAGCGAAGCAGTTGAGCCTGTATCTGATAACATGTTTCTATAGCGAAATAGCAGAACCATACTGTCACTACAGATATAGAGAAACGGTTACTACAGTAATCTTTACAGCACTTGATCAGCAGCTGGATATATATATATATCTGCTTATAGTATCTACCACAATATGGCGGTTTCATCCAGCGAAACACACCAATTGTGTAACTGTTAATAATAGCTCAAATGTATGCTCCTGACTCGTATCACTGTGGTTTGTTGCGGCATCATTGTCGTACTTTAACTACATATGTTAGAGACTAAAATTTGTCTCTGCTAACTGAGAGACATATTGCTCTACCATCTAGGTAGAGATCGCATTAGATTAGCGTCATTAGTGTGCACCACGCACCGACGCGCGTTTCTTGTCATACAATGACTCTTCATCAAGGTGGCCCCCACACTAGACTGTAGCAAGAGACATTTCCCCCACCCTTCCCCTTTTATTATCGATAAAGATATACACACACACACACCCATAATTGTCTCGTCTCCACCTTCCACCTCTACAGTTCTCTCTTGCCTTAAACCCTTTCCCCCTCACACTCAGTATACACCAAGCACCGTCTCTCTCCACCTTTAAGACAAATCTTGAAACTCACCTCTTTAATAAAGCATTTCAATAGCCTGCACTCATGGCTAATGTCCCACACCCACAGTCGCTCCTGCCAACCATTGTGGCCAAGCACTGCCATCTACTGCACTTATTTCCTCACCTGCTGTGTCTGTAAGTTTCCCAACATACCACTTAGATTGTAAGCTCTTCGGGGCAGGGATTTCCGTTCCTATTGTCTGCCTTTGCTGCACTTATTGTATTATAATTACCTGTACTGTATTGTCTTGTGTAAAGGGCTGCGTACACCGTCGGTGCTATATAAATAAAGATATACATACAATACTGTATTGAGATGGTAAACATTAAACCCCCCAAAACGAGTGCATTCAAATAATTTGCTTATGCAATAAAGTATTCACTTAGTATGGAAGTTGTTAGCTGCTGAACGTGTAGGAATGGCAGCAAATGAAAAAGTGAGAGTAACAGCAGTGAGATTTTCAACAGTTCAATGCGATTAGTGGGAGCCGCCTTATTATTTAGCATACAGTACCACCCCCTGGGCGTGCTGAGCTAGAGGAGAGAAGCATGAAACAGGCAAACAAACTGTGTAAGCAGATGAGAAACACTCCAGCTGGGCTCCTATCTTCAGCAACATTGTTGTGAAAATGCCACTGCTGCTGGTGCTTGTTTTCCTCTCTGTCCTTAGTTGATTAGAGAGGGTGAGGACCAGAGCTGGGAAGGGACATGTGAAGCAGGCGGCACAGTAACAGCAGCAGCGGGAGGATTGGCAAGAAGAGGCTGCAGCAGAGATAGGAGAAGCAGCACTGTGTCTGCCAGGGGCACATACAGGCACAGCCCTGCACCCCGAGCAAGGACAAGGGCATCATACAGAGGGGAGGCAAGGGTGGCTTGTCGGAGGGAAGTAAAAGTGCACTTCAGAGGAAAAGTTACCCAAGTTATAAAGCTGCTGCTGCTGCTGCCAGAGGACAGAAAGGTGTCAGACAAGAGACCGGGCAGCAGCCAGACATGACCCCGGCGCTGGCTGCCCGGCACAGGAGCAGGCTGCACGGACACTGAGGAGAGACACTGTGTGACATCTCCCCGCGGCGATGAAGAAGCGGCGGGCGAGGAAGCTGTGGCTGGTGCTGCTCCTGTACTCGGCGCTGCTGCTGCTGCTCCTCTCCCTGCTTCTGCAGGAGGGCAGCTGGTGGAGAGGCCGGAGCCGCGGGACAGAGGACAGTGCAGGAGGCTGGGAGAAGCCTCCCCGGCGCTGCCCGCGCCTGGACCCCGCACAGTGGCAAGAGGCGGAGGAGGCGGAGGAGGAGGAGGCGGACCCGGACCCCCCGGCCTCGCCCCGCACACACATCTACCTGCACGCCACCTGGCGCAGCGGCTCGTCCTTCCTCGGGGAGCTCTTCAACCAGCACCCGCGGGTCTTCTACCTGTACGAGCCGGCCTGGCACGTGTGGCAGTCCCTGTACCCGGGGGACGCGCGCAGCCTGCAGGGGGCGCTGCGCGACCTGCTGCGCTCCCTCTTCCAGTGCGACTTCTCCGCGCTGCGCCTGTACGCCGGCGCTAACCTGAGCACCGCCGGCCTCTTCGGCTGGAGGAGCAGCAAGGTGCTGTGCAGCGCCCCGCTGTGCGCGCCGGGGGGCCGGCGGGACCGGGTGGGGCTGGTGGAGCAGGGGGAGTGCGAGCGGCGCTGCCCGGGCCGGCCCCTGCGGGAGCTGGAGCGGGAGTGCCGGCGCTACCCGGTGATGGTGATTAAAGACGTGCGCCTGCTGGAGGTGGCGGCGCTGCAGCCGCTGCTGCGGGACCCCGCGCTGAACCTGCGGGTGGTGCAGCTGTTCCGGGACCCGCGGGCCGTGCACAACTCCCGCCTGCGCTCCGGGCGCTCGCTGCTGCGGGAGAGCGTGCAGCTGCTGCGGGGCCGGCTGCAGCGGGACGGGGTGCACGGTCTCCTGCACCGGGGGGGTGGGGCCGACTACCTGCTGAGCGGGGCCCTGGAGGTGATCTGCCAGGCCTGGCTGCGGGACCTGCTGCTGCTGCGGCCTCCCGCCCCGGACTGGCTGCGCCGGCGCTACCTGAAGCTGCGCTACGAGGACCTGGTGCTGAGGCCCCGGGAGGAGCTGGGCCGCCTGCTGCGCTTCGCCGGGCTGCCGGCGCTGCCCGAGCTGGAGGATTTCCTGCTCAACATGACGCGGGGCCCCGCCGGCTCCTCCGGCTCCGGTAACCGGGCCTTCGAGGTGTCCGCCCGGGATGCGCGGGAGGTGGTGGGGGCCTGGCGGGAGAGGCTGAGCCGGGAGCAGGTCCGCAGGGTGGAGGAGGCCTGCGGGGAGGCCATGGCCGTGCTGTCCTATCTGCCCGAGGAGGGGGAGGAGAGGAGGCCCTGACCCCGGGGGGGGGAGAGAGAGAGAGAGGAGGCCCTGACCCCGGGGGGGAGAGAGAGAGAGGAGGCCCTGACCCCGGGGGGGAGAGAGAGAGAGAGGAGGCCCTGACCCCGGGGGGGGGGGGAGAGAGAGAGGAGGCCCTGACCCCGGGGGGGGGGGGAGAGAGAGAGGAGGCCCTGACCCCGGGGGGGGAGAGAGAGAGGAGGCCCTGACCCCGGGGGGGGAGAGAGAGAGGAGGCCCTGACCCCGGGGGGAGAGAGAAAGGAGGCCCTGACCTGGGGGGGGGAGGGGGAGAGAGAGGAGGCCCTGACCCCGGGGGGGGGGAGAGGAGGCCCTGACCCCGGGGGGGAGAGAGAGAGGAGGCCCTGACCCCGGGGGGGTGGGGGGGAGGAGAGGAGGCCCTGACCCCGGGGAGGGGGGGGGGAGAGAGAGAGAGGAGGCCCTGACCCCGGGGGGGGGGGGGGGGGGGGGGGAGAGAGAGAGAGGAGGCCCTGACCACGGGGGGGGGGAGGAGAGGAGGCCCTGACCCCGGGGGGGAGAGAGAGGAGGCCCTGACCCCGGGGGGGAAGGGGGGAGAGAGGAGGCCCTGACCCCGGGGAGAGAGAGAGGAGGCCCTGACCCGGGGGGGGGGGGAGAGAGAGAGGAGGCCCTGACCCCGGGGGGGGGGGAGAGAGGGGAGAGAGGAGGCCCTGACCCCGGGGGGGGGGGAGAGAGGGGAGAGAGGAGGCCCTGACCCCGGGGGGGGGGGGGAGATGAGACCCTGACCCCGGGGGGGGGGGGGAGAGAGGAGGCCCAGACCCCGGGGGGGGGGGGGGAGAGAGGAGGCCCTGACCCCGGGGGGGTGGAGGGGGTGATGAGACCCTGACCCCGGGGGGGGGGGGAGAGAGGAGGCCCTGACCCCGGGGAGGGGGGGGGGAGAGAGGAGGCCCTGACCCCGGGGGGAGGGGGGGGGAGAGAGGAGGCCCTGACCCCGGGGGGGGGGGAGAGAGAGGAGGCCCTGACCCCGGGGGGGAAGGGGGGAGAGAGGAGGCCCTGACCCCGGGGGGGAAGGGGGGAGAGAGGAGGCCCTGACCCCGGGGGGGGGGAAGGGGGGAGAGAGGAGGCCCTGACCCCGGGGGGGGGGGAGAGAGAGAGAGGAGGCCCTGACCCCGGGGGGGAGAGAGAGGAGGCCCTGACCCCGGGGGGGGGGGGGGGAGAGGAGGCCCTGACCCCGGGGGGGAAGGGGGGAGAGAGGAGGCCCTGACCCCGGAGGGGGAGAGAGAGAGGAGGCCCTGACCCCGGGGGGGGGGGAGAGAGAGAGGAGGCCCTGACCCCGGGGGGGAGAGAGAGGAGGCCCTGACCCCGGGGGGGAAGGGGGGAGAGAGGAGGCCCTGACCCCAGGGGGGGGGGAGAGAGAGAGGAGGCCCTGACCCCGGGGGGGAGAGAGAGGAGGCCCTGACCCCGGGGGGAAGGGGGGAGAGAGGAGGCCCTGACCCCTGGGGGAGAGAGAGGAGGCCCTGACCCAGGGGGGGGGGAGATGAGACCCTGACCCCGGGGGGGGGGGGAGAGAGGAGGCCCAGACCCCGGGGGGGGGGGAGAGAGAGAGAGGAGGCCCAGACCCCGGGGGGGGGGAGAGAGAGAGGAGGCCCTGACCCCGGGGAGGGGGGGGGGAGAGAGGAGGCCCTGACCCCGGGAGGGGAGAGAGAGAGAGGAGGCCCTGACCCCAGGGGGGAGAGAGAGAGGAGGCCCTGACCCCGGGGAGGGGGGGGGGGAGAGAGGAGGCCCTGACCCCGAGGGGGGGGGGGGGGGGAGAGAGAGGAGGCTCCCTCTGAACTTGGTGTGTGTGGGTGTCTCATGTACACACTGTGCACAAGATGATACACTGACAGGAGAAGGCAATAAGGCGGGGACAGGCTAACATGCTTAAGGCGCTCTGGTGTGGGGGCTATCTGTCAGATGATATCACCCTCTCACTTATAATTTTAAGTTTGCAACACCACAGAGAAGTGTTTAATAAGCATGAACACCCCCTCAAAAAAACACCCATAACGCATCTATTGCCACAGAGGCCTGCCAATGTAAAGCTATCTGCCTTTTATTGCTGTATCACCTGTAGAAACAGCTATCTGCCATATTGCTATATAACATATAGTAATGGTTATCTGCTGTATTGCTACATCACCTATAGAAACAGCTAGCTGCTGTATTGCTATATCATCATATGTACTTGCCGTGTTTTACAACAGGCGGGGGGTCATACTTATTAAGGTGCATGTCCCTATTGGTAACCCTTACAGACCTGTGACTCAAAGCCTGGCTCATTATGATGGAAATGTTTTTAGCTGCTTGAGGATTATCTGTCTGCAGATGGAAATCCGAGGTGCTTTAAAGCAGCTGTTCTCTCATCTTCGTCATTTACATCCTGTAGTTGCATTACGGAAATATAACATATTACATATAATATAATGCTGAACATTTCCCTCCCAGGGCCTTTGCTATTCATACACAGTAAAAACAACAGGGGTTGTCTTAATAACAGTTGTTAAATAATAAACAGTTGAAAAAGTGTATTGCAAAAAAATGGAAATTTTTGGGATTGCGGCTTTATGTCTAAAATAAACTGGCCCATTTCTGATTTTACATTATAATCAACTAAAATCAGTGACTTTATTTTTTTTGATTGAGGAAGGTAAACCTATTGGTATAACAAAAAACTGTGGTGCTATTAGTTACAAATCATTAGGATTATAATGCCTAGTGTTAGCCTAATATCATCTTATTGGTAACCCAATATCAAAGTGCCTTGCTACATTAAAGTTTTTTGTGTGGACTCAATACTAGATAATATTTATCTGAAGTGAATCTCCTTACTTTGAGGATGCTCTGGGTAACTTTAGCAGAGTGATACTTTTAAATGGCCTACAGGGAACAGAAATGAGACCTTGAACAGGTACACATATTGTAAAACAGCCATACAAAGCCCCCTGCCATCACCTAGAATTAGTTTAATGCCTCTGAAAACACCATATGGTCATCTCACGTTGTTGCAGCAGGACATTATGGGCAACTGTCAGTGATGTGAAATATATTGTTCAGTATACGCTGAGTGATCAGGAAACTTCTGCCAGTTTCTTACCTTCTACAGGCGTTCAGCACCTCCAACACTGAATCAAACACAGGTAAGCACTAGCCAGGGTTATGGCATTAACTGGGGCAATGGGGACCATCTCTGTTGTAGACATAAATGAATAACATTACTTGATACGGAAGGCTGAATGCTTGATTAATCGTGGGTATATTTTATTAGTGGTCATACAATTTGCAAAGTATATCGGCAGAAAGATCCTGTAGTTGCTCTATTACTAAATATGGTACCAGTGACATACGTAAAATGCACTTGCAATATTGATTGAAGCCCTTGTTTTCCACATGGCGCTATAACACAATTCTTGCCAAACTTCTAAGCAGCATTATGCAGCTGAAAGCTTAACCGGTAGTTGGCACAAAGTATTGTGACCATTAAGGCTAGAGTTTTTTTTTCATATGAAGGTTTCAAATTAACATTTCTTCCTGTTGCCTGTTGCTGGTGTCTCCCAGCAAGACCATAATTAAAGGCAGCAGTTTTACAGAAAGACGTTAGCGCCTAGATCTGCATGTTGTTTTTAATACTTTTTTTTGTGGAATACATTGTTCTCATTGCTCACCTCTGCCAAGCAATATTTTTATTTAAGACAAAAGCAGTGCTACAGGTGTTGAAAAATCTATCCTCTGATGGAAAAGTATCTTTTTTTTAGTTTGCTTTACAGATAGGAATAGGTTTTAAGTTACAGAATGTGATAACCTGCTTGGCTGTGAATGGGACTGGATTCGTTTGAAAGAGAAAAATAAAAAAATAACAACAGCCAAATTAAAGCCTTATACATACTACTAGATGAGGGTGTTGTTGCACCACAGGGACTTTAGCAGCAAAATAATTAGAGTCTAACACAAGATGACTTACAGTACCAATTGAAAACATGCATGCAGTGAACTTATGGGCAGTGGATATTCAGAGTTGAGTGCAAATAGCCGCACGGCGTATATTTTTTAATTAACAGGCGCCCGGCTGCGCGTGGCCCACGGGGCCAGGGACGCCAGTACCCTTTCTCCCCCGCTTTTGGCGGCCCTGATTAAGATCAATGGTGTACAGCACATATATCGTAACCCAGTTTATAATTGGTATACATCATTATGCATAAGGCCGCGTCCATGTTTAGTGCTTGCGGGCGGAGGCGCGCTTCCGCTCGGCACTGAGAGCGGCTTTAGTAGGGGCTCGCCTACGCTTCTGCGCACTTGCGGAAGCGTAGGTCTTAGGGAAATTTTACATTTCCCCGCTTGCCGGCGCGCAGGTTCGGTCACGTGAGCGGTTCGCCGAATGAGGGCGAACCAGTTCCGTGACGTCACTGGTCCGCCCGCCAACACGCCCCCGACGCACCCCCGGACGGCGCGCTGTCTAAGGCCAGGGAAAGCACCCGCTTTCCCTGAGCCTCAGCGCGCCTCCGCACGCTAGCAGGAACCCTGGCCGAGGCCTTATGTGTCTGTCCAGGGTGAGCATCGGGGCTTGAGACGCTTGCAGAGCAAGCAAAATTGAATTTGCCGCCTCCAAGCGCGTCACGTAAGCGGTTCACCTAATGAGGGTGAACCAGCTCAGTGCCGTTGTGGCCGCGCCCCCCGATGAGCGTGCACCTAGCCACAAATTGCACGGCCGAGCAGGGCGCAGCGCTCGTGTGCCAGCACGCCACGCTCCCTCTCAGGCTTTGAGAGTTTGAGATTGGCATTTGTGACGGAGGCGTGGCCACGCCCCCGCCGGCGGTTCAGCCAATGAGGGCAAACCAGCCGCGAGACGTCATGGCCACGCCCCCGCAAACCTACCGCCACACCCCCTCCCGTCACAAACTTTCTCTCTCCCCTCAGACCGCAGATCGCGGACTAGCGCTGTGCATGCGCCGCCCCCCGCCGGGCGCGTGTCACAGTGCTGACTGGGGACTCAGCCTAAAGCCGCGCTCATTACAGATGCAGGGGGTATAGAATGTCAATAGAAGAGTGTTCTGTCTTTTTTTTTTTCCATTTTATTTTCTACTGAGTGCGAATAGCCGTGCGGCTACTTGCACTCAACTTAACTGAGTGCGAATAGCCGAGCTGCTATGAATACTGTAATGTCAGTAGGTTTCTATGCCTTTATTCACTAGAAAAGCATTATAAAGTCTTATATCTCAGTGGTTATGCTCCAGGCCATTAGCAGAGTGGACCAGGGTTCGATTCCTGGCTGGGATGTTTATTTATTTCCATTTTATTTTCTACTGAGTGCGAATAGCCGTGCGGCTATTTGCCCTCAACTGTGAATATCCACTGCCGAACTTATGTTGCAATGACTAGTAGTATCAGTGCATTACCAACTCATTGCATTAACTTGTCGCTACTAGAGGGACAGAAGAAAAAAACGTTATATCTATGGCGCTTAGCCAATAGGGAATATAAAAGAAAAATATTTTATACAACCAGATAAAAGGTGATATCCACTCGAACTCTCCTCGTGAAGACGATAAATCATGTAAAAGAAATGAAAACAAACAGTGTAATACAATCACTAAGCAAACACACAACACTATTCACAAACAGTAGACAAACAATAGCTGAGACAAAACGAATGACTGACTATTGTCAGCTATTGTTTGTCTACTATTTGTGAATAGTGTTGTGTGTTTGCTTAGTGATTGTATTACACTATGTTTGTTTTCATTTCTTTTACATGATTTATCGTCTTCACGAGGAGAGTTCGAGTGGATATCACCTTTTATCTGGTTGTATAAAATATTTTTCTTTTATATTCCATATTGGCTAAGCGCCATAGATATAACGTTTTTTCTTCTATCTATATCTGACCTGGGGGGTCAGAGTTCTATCCCAGGCTGCTGGCCAGTTTTTCATTAGCGCTGCCTTTTTCTTTTTTGTTTAGTACTAGAGGGAAAGTAACTCTTGAGCTGCAATGTGCTGCAGACCGCTCTGGCTGAGAAACGGTTCAAGCCTACAGTTCACTCATCACTTTGCTTTCCCACGCTTGACAAGAATAAACACTGAACGTGCAACACTACTCATTAGAAGTGTGGCTGAGGAAATATTTCCGTTTTGAAACGTGTCTTGATCAAATAAAAGAACCCCCGTCTAACATTAGTCGGACCAATATTTGACCAAGTACTAAAATGAAGAGCCCTGTCAATGTACACAAATATAAACGGCATTCAAACGTTGCAAAGAAAATAATGCAGAGTAAATGAGTACTTCAGTATTAGGTAATAGCTTTTTTTTTTAATTTGGACTAAGGCTGTGGCCTTGCTAGCGCTGAGCGGGCGGCTCTTGCCGCGGTTACTTACTTATATAGATGTATGTAAGTCCCCGCTCACGCGGTGCTCGTGTGTGGGCACACACGCTCGGCTCTTAGATAAACAAAAAAATCTTACTTTCTAGCCTGCTCAGCTAGCCCGCAATGCCCCCCCCCCTCACCCCCTGCGCCCGTAAATGCAAGGACACCCGGCGCTCAGCAGCGGGGACTCAGCCTAACAATGGATATTATAAGACAAGCTTTCGAATATCTATTAGTCCAAATAAACACGGTATCACCTAATACTGAAGTACTCCGTTACTGTGCACTATTACAACTGGACTTACACGGCTATTTGTAGTTAATTCAAAGAAAATAATGAAATATTTATTGATTTACAAAAACAAGGGGATGATGTTTTGATAGTGATTTTCTTACTGCAATCTCTTACGCCTCTCTAGATGCGGCCTTCTTTAACCAACATGTTCTTAATTCCTACGCAGGTGTCGGACATCACTGCAGGATCAATGTATTTCTACCTGTTGTCGAGTCGAAGCAGCGCATCCCAATTCAATATTTCTGATGTTGACATGCAACCTGACAAGACAGGTAGACAAGAAAGCTTCTATTTTAAGGTAGATCCTGGTGGTTAATTTGTTACTCGGCACAGTGATTTAAGTAGCAGCTCATGGTCAGAAATGATTATGCAGCAGCATACTGCACAGCATGTCTATGCATTCATTCATTATCATTCATATAATTTTTAATAAGCACTGTCCCTTCAGCTGTGTGATTCAGGTGTAGCTGCAGCATACAGGGAATTACTTAACACTTTCAAGAGGAATATACAGTACATGAATTATCTAAAGGGATCAAAATAATGCTCACTAATATGTGTTCTATATATTCAAGTAAGAAGATTTTTTTTTTAAAGGGGCAGTACCTCCTTAGATGAAAGTGAGATAAGAACAGTGTCACATTGAAGAGGTTAAACGCAGGAGATTGATGCTATTTTTAAAACACATATGACAAGTATAAGAATGAAAAACGTTCAATGTCTCCACAGTAACCGTATGCTTTATTTATTTATTTATTTATAAAAATGTTTTACCAGGAAGTAATACATTGAGTTACCTCTCGTTTTCAAGTATGTCCTGGGCACAGAGTTAATATGACAAATAATACATGGTTACAAATACAGTTACATAAATGAACAGGGTATACATTATATACAATACATTGCATGCACAGTTAGAGAAGATGTATATTATAGGCTTACGTTATAGTTACAGACCAGTTTAAAATGTGAGACGGCCTTAGTTTTGAAAGAACTTTGAAGGTTGTTTCAAAACATATTTGCAATCTTTGCATATACTATTTTGAAAACTGTTTTTACGGGCAGATTGTTCATCCAGGGTCGTGCCGTTCAGATGTTGCTTGTCTAATAATGGCAACCTCGTTAGTTTTTAACAGATGAGGGATACAATAATTACCAGATTAAAGTCATGTTAAATAGAAACTAATACGTGAAGATGTAACTTGAGCTGGAATTGATTTATTTTGAACAAATGCAACAACATTGACATTTACAAAAAGTGCAGGGCTTTTATGTGAACAAGTGGAACTACAGTATGAACAGATTAGAACAATTTGAGCAAAAGAGAAGTGCTTTGGCTGATTCTGCGAAACTGGTTTAAAGTAATCCAAAGTTTTGTAGAAATAAGCCTTTTAATTATATATTTTTTTGTCCTTAGGGCTTTGTTCTGCTGCTGATTAAAGCAATGGTTGTCATCCAGTGTAAGGAAAACAGCCTACACCCCACACTGAACAAACGCCGAGCCCCTTCCTACTGAATCTCTTTTTGATGCACAGAATCGTTTCCATCTGACACTCTTCAAATAAGTGTTACATCTTGCATAGCTGAATAATTTTATTTAATCAAAAGAACCAATGATCCTTTTAACTTGCTGTCAGAAAATTGTAATGTCTGTGTTTCTGAAGGGGGAAGATTCCAGGCTCTGCCAGGGTTATTTATAACACTGGATGAGCACATGGTGGTCGGAGAGGAAGATAAACTGTTTACACAGTCCCTTTTATATTGAAGGGGAAAAAAGACAAATCTGTCATTGCGTTATCATTTTATACCAAAGTCCAAATCTGCTGCCAAGGGCGGGGCTATTGGAAAAGACAACTGTTCTTAATATAGTTATTTTATTATAGACATATGGAACTCTTGTCAGCTATTTTGGTTTACGTTGGGTGATAAAACCAGATAAAAACCTGGTGTACAGCTACATTGCATACAACTATGAAGAAGTTGTGGAAAATCATCGGAAGAAATTTGAGGGTAGATCCAAAGACCTATTTGTATTGTGTCACATTTCCTCAACCCCTACATCCGTTACTTCAAATTCTTCATCAATCTGTTTGTTTTTCATAGACTGAAAGCTCCTGCAATACTTCCGAAAAATGGAGACCGATATAACTCGCTGTATTGTTTTAAAGCAAACATTTTATCATGCAACAGCCAGAATCTCTGATTGTGGAATAAACGTTATTTTGCGTTACCTCCTTCCAGAAACGGTATGTTTAGGTAGCTTTATGCAGCCATGGGTAAAGACTAAGAATATAAATCTAGTGTTAACTACTGTTTTTTTTTTTTTTTTGCAAACCTGCATTTAGGTGTTACATGAGGGGTAGGCAACTCCAGTCCTCAAGGGCCACCAACAGGTCAGGTTTTCAGGATGTCCCTGCTTCAGCACAGGTGGCTGTTCTGTATTTAGTTCTTAAAGCAATATGTATATAATGTTTTACTCTGTGCCATCATCTTTCTTTGCCACTTTCATTATCTTCCAGTGTGGGTGTGCCTCTTATCACTGAATAAGACTGCTTTGCACTCAAGGACTTCCATTAATGAAAAGGTTTAAATTATAGAGCAATATAAAAGAAGAAAACAGCGCACTTCCAGGAAGTCAGGTGGTGAAAGATAAAATCCTGTTTATTCAGCACAAAGCCAGTAAAAACATCACCCCAGGAGGGGAACAAAATCCTCCTACGCGTTTCGGATGGGTAGTTCCTTTATCAAGGAGTATAGAGCCTGGAGCAACCTAGATACCTTATATACCTCTCTCATAACCCTTAATAATCCAGGATAATTGATAGTCGACACCCCCCTCTGTTGCGCATGCGCGTAACGTCATGCGAGGCGGCACTGTCAGTAAAGTTGCCGACAAGTGAACACGCCCCCCCCTCTCCGCCAGCGCCCGCCTTCCAGAGGGCTGTACTAGCTCTGTCTCACCACTGGCCTGGCAATTCACCGTGAGTCCCCGCCCCCAGGATGTACCTTCCGGCAGCTGATTGGTCCGTGCGCCGCACCTAAGCCAATAAACACTATGGCAATAGAATGCTCCTCGCTAACCCCTCAGTGCCTCCGCGAACGGCCCGGGGTACCTCAGGGATAACACTATGATATCAACCATAGCCACTCTGAATACACACACCATGCAATCATAAAAGAATGCAATCCCCCCATAACTGTGTATGTAAACAGGGTGACATCACCACTGGTGACTAACCTCTGTTGCCCCAGGTCCTATACATACAAAGTTAAGTTATCATTTACTAATAAGAATTCATGTAACTAGTGAATGGTCCTTGGTCTGCTTAAGGTTTACTTAACTTAATATTAACAGATGTTTTTGCTTCTTTATATAAACATGTCGGACTTTTGAAGAAAAAGAGATAATCATCACATTAGATACATTGTTCAAAACTCTGGGAGGATGAACACATCTATTATAGAGCAGAACTATATCTTCATTTAGTAATGCTGATAGAATGTTTTATGTTCATCTTTTGATCATGCACTGCTTTTAATATACCTCCCCTGTCGTTTATGTATGTGTAACTGGGAAAGGGGATTGGCACAATATGTATTGTTTAACTTTGTATGTATAGGACCTGGGGCAACAGAGGTTAGTCACCAGTGGTGACGTCACCCTGTTTACATACACAGTTATGGGGGGATTGCATTCTTTTATGATTGCATGGTGTGTGTATTCAGAGTGGCTATGGTTGATATCATAGTGTTATCCCTGAGGTACCCTGGGCCGTTCGCGGAGGCACTGAGGGGTTAGTGAGGAGCATTCTATTATTGCCATAGTGTTTATTGTCTTAGGTGCGGCGCACGGACCAATCAGCTGCCGGAAGGTACATCCTGGGGGCGGGGACTCACGGTGAATTGCCAGGCCAGTGGTGAGACATAGAGCTAGTACAGCCCTCTGGAAGGCGGGCGCTGGTGGAGAGGGGGGCGTGTTCACTTATCGGCACCTTTACTGACATAGTGGCGCCTCGCATGACGTCACGCGCATGCGCAACAGAGGGGTGTGTCGATTATCAATTATCCTGGATTATTTAGGGTTATGAGAGAGGTATATAAGGTATCTACGTTGCTCTATACTCCTTGATAAAGGACCTACCCGTCCGAAACATGTCGGAGGATTTTGTTCCCCTCCTGGGGTGATGTTTTTACTGGCTTTGTTCTGAATAAACAAGATTTTATCTTTCACCACCTGACTCCCTGGCAGTGCGCTGTTTTTCTGTTGCTCTGGATCTCTACTTCTACGGCTGGCACGCCACAGTGAACTACCAGAGACTACAGGAGTGGGTAAGAATACTTTGATTATTTTTTATGACCAATCATAGATGAGTACCTTTACCTCGATCATCCCCATGAGGTGCATGTGAGGTGACTTAAGCATTATTACGCTTCCTCCAGTATTGTGGATCTTGGTGTATATTGGTGACTCACAGGCCATTTGGAAACATACCCACTCCGTCATAGTCTATTTGGAGTCCTTCAAGATTTATTGATTGATAGGTTTCCCGGCGATTGGAGCACCCTTCGCCCCCTTACCTATAGGTTTAAATTATACATGAGATTATATGCTGGGAAGGACCCCCTCAGTTCCGGCATGTGAGTTAACCTCCCTACTGTACATTCGCAGGAGCCTGCAAGGTGTCGGATAGCAATTTGAAATCAAAGGAGTTTATAAAGGGGGCAAATGAATCTGTGATCAAAATGAATCAATGACACATGAAACATGCTTAAGAGTTGTACCTAAGTGATTCACTTTTGCTTCCAATAATTAGACATGGATAAGGATTTTTAGACTATTTTGTAAACATAGAAAGCTGGGACATGAAGCGTACGACTTCCTTCAGCTACTCAGTTTTGTGTTATATCACAATGTGCTTAATGTGTGCCCCCCTTATCTCTAGCGGTCCTCTCACATAGGGTGAGTGAGCGATGTATAAACGCTTGACAAGTACTCCCCCATTCAGAAGCTCGATGAGACCAAGGGATTTCTCTTCAGCTGAATAGCAGCACTTACAGCTTCTAGAATCCCTCGGTTTTTTTACGAGATTTATTTTTAAAAAAATTACATTTGCCAATAGTTTCAAGGAAAACAAGATGATTCCGGAGACACCCAATGGTAATCTGTAATGGCATTAAATCTTCCTATTGACTGCCAGAGTGGTCGTATCGTTTCTCCCAGACAATAATTATTGTAAGGGAATTTCAAAATGAAATCTCTGGACATAGGGGGATTCTTGTACCTTAGAGTGCTGTGATTCAGCTGCGGGGGACCCCATGTTTTAAATAAGGTTAAAAAAAAAAAAAAGTATATATAAAGACTAATGTGCTGTTTCAAAATGTTTTTGGCAAACTTACAATGTAAAACAAATATAATCACTGCGCTTCTCCGTATAAGGAGCATGCAGCTAGTGAAGGATTTGGCCATACAAATGTGCGAAACAAAAAGTGAATCCCTGCGCTTCTCCCTTTGGGATAGCAATCAATGGGGAATAAATATGTGTGTGTGTGTGTGTGTGTGTGTGTGTGTGTGTGTGTGTGTGTGTGTGTGTGTGTGTATGTATATGTATGGTGTAAATACCTATAAGAGAAAAGGAGACTAGCTGCATGCTCCTCACGTGGAGAAGCGCAGTGATTATATTTGTTTTACATTATTTGTTGGGCCGATTTTAATCCTTTGCAGCACGCTCCTAGAGGGCAACACTACTATGGTGTAATTTAATATATTTAGCCAATCACCTGCAACTGCTTATTGAGCAGTTTGTGGCAGGCCAGCCCCTCCTCTTCTAGGTATATAATCCCAAAGCAAGGTCCCATTATTTCACTTCACTTGCAGACATGTCTTCACTTGCAGACATATATATATATATATAAACTTGCTGCAGTGGAAGTGCTGTATGCTGGGTGATAATGGGGAAAGGCGGGGTTGCAGACCTGCCTAAGACATGCAAATGAGCATACAGTTATATTTGCATATATATATATATATTCCCCATTGATTGCTATCCCAAAGGGAGAAGCGCAGGGATTCACTTTTTGTTTCGCACATTTGGCAAACTTAGAGTAGCAATTCCGCCTGGGATTTGTTTTTTTTATTGATGTTTTTCCATACTGTAGTTGGATGTAGAGAGAAAAGATGCACTCACGCGACTCTCACAGGTAACGCCTCGGGGGGCACGCACTGCACCTGAACTGGTGCATCCAATGTTGGCGTGTTAACCCATGAATGGTAGAACAAAACAGCACGGCAGAAGACTTGTTTAAAAGTGAAAAATATTTATTGTATATGATGATGATCGACGTTTCGATCCACAACTTGGACCTTTTTAATCGATTGAAACGTTGATCATCTGTCACTTTTTTATTGAACCACGTCCTCTGGGGTGCCGTTTTGTTCTACCATTCATGGGTGAACACTCTACAATATTACATATTTGGAATCGGGCTGGCAAAGTTGAACAGTGTTATTGTCGGCTTTGGAGAGCCACGGTTACAAAGATAATTGCCATATTAATTGCCTGGGCTCAATCTGAGGAAATAATATGGCTGTTTTAAATAGCTCCATGATCCTCTGGCCAATAGGAAGACACAATGTCATCAGTTGCTTTTTTTTTTTGGCCAAGCAACAGTGGCTAGTTTAGATACACCATGAGATACCGGCAACTAACACGATAAATATCTTGGTAACCCGAGGTTCACTGAGCGGAAAGTGTTGTGGTTCTGCTTTGTTGAGGCAATTGGATTGCTGCTTAACAGGTAGAGTTTTGGTTTGTGGCAGAAATACAGGTGCACAGTACTGCATTATGCAGTTTACTTCTGTTGGACTCAAAAGGTCTCTGCGTGGTTATTGCACAAGAAATTTTGAAAATGTAAAAATAGTTATACACATGTAGCCCCGGTCTAGTGGGCTTCCATTTACCCCCCCCCCCCCCCCAACCTTACCTTGGAGCCAGCCGCGGGTGCCGCCGGAGTCAGTGACGGACCTGCCAGCTGGCCACAAGGGTGGGGGCGTGAGCGAGGGGGCGTGCAGGTGCTGAAGCTGCGTGACGTGGGCGGCTGGTGGGGCGAGCCGGTCGCGGCGCACCCGTTTAGCGGGGACCGCTATCTTGGATTGAGGTTAGGAGTTGAGGAGGCCATGGGAACTCGCGCATGCGCAGTGGTAAGCGCACAAAGGGCAGCCAATCAGGAGGAGGCTATAGCAGGGGACTTCAAGTCCCATGAGTACCAGGGACGACCACCTAACGCCAGAGAGCCAATAGTGTGTTAGGATTCCTCTAGGGAAGTGAGGAAAGGGCTGACAGGGGAGCACGTTGAGTCAGTCGGCGACAGGAGAGGCTAGGGGTAGGTGGTGAGTGTGCAGGGGTCAGTGACCCTCTGCACTTGGCCAGAATCGTCCTAGGCCCCAGCTAGGACCCTGAGACACCCTTCAGTTTGTGGCTGCTGTAGGGACAGGCCCTAGGATAGGGAACCTGCCCCATTAGAGATGCATAGAAAGGTAGGGATCCAGCGGACACTGCATATCCAGGAGAGGGGTCTGGGACCAGACCCCCTCAATCCAAAGAGACTACCACAAGGTGGGATCACCTCAGAGGACAGCCTTTCATGTGGAGATCACGACACAGGAGCAAAGGTCGCTGGATCGCGGATCCATTCTGGTTGCAGTTGGAGTGACCGGGTGCTGGAGCGCCCGGCAGGTAACCTTACAACAAATGTACCAACTAAAATACTCTCACACTAGTGGGCCGCGCGGTCGCCACACACTTGGGGTTGGTTGTGGGACATTGGACACGGTGTGGGGAACACGGTGGAGGGTTGCATCCTGCGTGACGCGTTGGCTAGTTGTACGTTTAGTGAGAAAGGTATGTACTGCTTTTATACATGTTACAGTGATAAGCATATGATCTTACATAAAGTATTACTATTTATTTATCATACCAAGTATATTATTGGGTTATGTCCTGTGAGGGGCTCCTCCCGCTCTGTCAGGATCCCTCCCAGGTGGAGGCGCTGCACACATATATATTACCCCAGGGCCTAGGCTCCCCGTGGCGGAGGCTCAGGGCTTGCATGCCAACAGGTATAAGAAGCAACTTCAGGAGTTCCTGTGTTCAGGGGGAAACAGGGCTACACACACACACACAAAAAAAATTAAGCAAATTGTGTAAATCAACTTATGAAACCTGCGCCACTGTCCTTAGTACACTCTCCTCCTCGGAGGGACTTCCCTTTTTAAGATCAAATTAGGTGATATTAATGTTGTAGGACCTTCATTGTTTTATTAAAGGTGAAAATGGTTGAACTCTACGTCAAAATTAGCTTTCTTTATTTAAAAAAAAATACATGAAAAAGAAGTAAAAAAAATAAGTGTACAGTATGCTGCATTTTATTTTATGTAACAAGACATTGGCCCTCATTTCCTCACTCCTGCCATCCTAATCATATTCATTGCTATTCTAATCAGTCAATACAACATAAAATACATAATGATAGAATGATTGCAGAAGAAAGTCTGAGTACAAGAGTCTGCCTTTACTTCACTTGTGACATGAGAGGATGCATTCTTATAACGCCTTCCTGTGTGAAAGCCTCTTGCAGTCTCCTGCTGAGCAATGCCAGGAAATGGAAACACTTCTTTATTAAACACTTCCTGATCTAGCTAGACATTAGTAAAGCTGTTGCGTTGTTTTTGTCAACAAGGTATAAGAAAGACCACTGAGTCAGAGTGGGACAGAAACGGTCTCTCTCAGCTTCCAATTATCTTCCCTTGAACCGCAGGGAATGTCTGCATCAAAGCGGTTTTCAGAAGGACAATTAGCCCAGCATGGGATTTTGATTCTCACCCAAATGTTACATGCTGTGTTCACACGGGTATGCAAAGACAAAGCAAGGGTAAATCTGAACTGGCATCTCATGTCTCAGAACTGTGCTTTGATGGTGCATTTATTTATTTATTATTTATTTATCAAATATTTTACCAGGAAGTAATACATTGAGAGTTACCTCTCGTTTTCAAGTATGTCCTGGGCATAGTTAATATGACAAATAATACATGGTTACAAATACAGTTACATAAATGAAAAGGGTATACATTATATACAATACATTGCATGCACAGTTAGAGAAGATGTATATTATAGGCTTGTGTAACAGTTACAGACCAGATTAAAATGTGAGACAGCCTTAGTTTTGAAAGAACTTAAACTGGTGGTGGATGTGAGTCTCCGGTAGGTTTTCCTGTTTTGGGGTGCACGGTAAGAGAAGGAGGAGCGGCCGGATACTTTGTTGAGCCTTGGGACCATGAACAGTCTTTTGGAGTCAGATCTCAGATGATAAGTGCTGCATGTGGTGGGGTGAGGAGCTTGTTCATATAGGTGGGTAGATTGCCCAGAAAGTATTTGAAGGCAAGACAGGAAAGGTGAACTTTGCGCCTAGACTCGAGTGATGACCAATCTAGTTCTTTGAGCATTTCACAGTGATGTGTGTTGTTGCATTGGAGAACGAAAGACAAATTGAATTGTAGAGGGTGTCAAGTTTGCCAAGGTGGGTTTGGGGTGCCGAGCCATATACTATGTCTCCATAGTCGATAATTGACATTAGCATCTGCTGTGCAATACGCTTTCTGACCAGCAGGCCTAGGGAGGATTTGTTCCTGTAAAGTACACCTAGTTTGGCATAGGTTTTGGATGTCAGGGTATCAATGTGCATTCCGAATGTTAAGTGGGAGTCAAACCATATGCCCAGGTATTTAAAACTAATAACAGGAGTTAGGGTGGTGTTAGCGTTGGTTCTGATCTGGAGCTCAGTCACTGGAAGCTTTAAAAATTTAGTCTTGGTCCCAAATACCATTGTTAGTCTTGTCAGTGTTTAAAAACAGTTTGTTTTGGGAAATCCAGTTTTCGAGTCTCAAAATGTCAGACTGAAGTATGTGTTCAAGGTCAGAGAGGCTATGGCTGTGTGCATATAGGATTGTGTCATCTGCATACATGTGTATTGAGGCTTCCTTACAAGCTGTGGGAAGATCATTAATGAACACTGAGAAGAGTTGGGGCCCCAGAACAGAGCCTTGCGGGACACCACAGGTGATATCCAGGGAGTTGGAGTTAGAGCCCGAGATGGACACATGTTGGGATCTTCCTGATAGGTAGGACTGAAACCAGTTTAAAGCATGCTTCCCTATTCCAGAGCTCTGGAGCTTGTCAAGCAGGATAGCATGATCAACTATCAAAAGCCTTTGCAAAATCTAAGAATACTGCACCAGTGAGTTGTCGTCATTCCATTCCACACTGGATTTCATTGCAAACTTTTAGCAGGGTAGTTACGGTGGAGTGTTTGGGGCGAAACCCAGATTGGAATTGGCTAGGGAAATTTGTCTTGTTATAGTAATCGCTTAATTGGGAGTCGACACATTTTCCCATGACTTTGGATAGGATTAGGAGAAGGGAGATTGGCCTGTAGTTTGAGACAGTGTTTTTGTCCCCACTTTTGAAGATTGGGACAACTCTGGCAGTTTTCCAGGTCTTAGGGATATGGCCTGCAGGCAGGATAGAGTTGACTATGGAAGCAATTGGTTGGGCACCGAGTCTTGGGAACCTAGATTGTAGTAGGCCAGGTCCACACACATTGGCTGCTTAGTTTTAATAAGGAGCGCTTGTGTAATCTCCTGTTCGGATACTGGGCCAAATTGAAAATTGTGGGCAGTGTTGGGAGGGGTTGGGGCTATATGGGTACTCCCAGGATGAGATTCAGGTTTGTGGTTTGGGTTGCGTTTCGCTAATAAGTTAGTAGCACACCCCACAAAGTAATCATTGAATGCATTTGCAATGTCGGTGGGGTTTGTCAGAGTAATATCCCCCTTAGTGAAATTACTTGGCTGTTGATGGTTAGAAGGCTGGAATATGTTGTTGATAACCTTCCAGAAGTTAGCTGGGTTTGATGTATTCTGGAGGAGATTGTCAGAGTAATATTGTGCTTTTGCATGCCTTGTTTGCCTTCTGCACATGTTCCGCAGGCATCTGTAGTGATTGAGATCCTTGGTAGTGCCAGTTACTTTGTAGCTTTTCCACAAGGCATCCCTGAACTGGTAAAGTGCTATAAGGTCAGGTGTAACCCATGGAAGGTGGGCACCTCGTACCCTTATTCTGCGTAGTGGAGCATGGGTATCACAGAATTTTAAGAACTCTGATTGGAAATAGTCGAGCTCAGAATCAGGGTCGGGAATTAAATTGATTCTGTGCCAAGGGCAGTTGGTAAGGTCAGCCAGAAACTGTTGTGGGTTAAAGTTTCTAAATGTTCTAGTGAAGAGAATTTTAGGGCTTGATTGGGACGGTTTAATTTTCCTTACACAGTACACTATTGCATGGTCACTGAAAATGTCAGGAAGGATGCCAGAGGATTGTATTCTGCTGGGATTTGAGGAGAGAATCCAGTCAAGCAAGGAATGGTTGTGTGATTTCAGGTTTGTCCGTGTGGGTTGGGAAATGAGTTGCGATAGGTTAAGCGATTTGATTTGTATCTGGGCTTTATGGTCTTTAGGGTCAAGCCAATTGAAGATAAAATCCCCAAGAACTAGCAGCTCACTATTCTCATTCAGAGAGGAAATGGAGCCAAGAAACTGGGTGATATCAGTCAGGGATTGTAGAGGGGCTTGGGGGGGGGGGGTGTTAGATGCCAGCAAGCAAGATGGGCTTACAAAAGGGGAGGCATATTCTGCCAACTAGGATTTCAAAAGAGGGTGGGCTTGGGGGGCAATTTAACAGTGTAAACTGTAAGGTGTCTGCAATATAAAATAACACACCTCCTCCTCTCTTTGACCTATCTCTCCTAGAAATGGAGTATCCCTGAATGGCAATATTTGCATCAGGGGTTTTAGGGGTTAGCCATGTTTCTGTAAGAACGAGGGCTTTTGGTTTATGCATAAGGCACCATGCTCTTAGTTCATCCAGTTTGGGCAGCAGTCTCCGGATATTTATATGGACGACAGATAGCCCTTTTTGGAATTTGATGGGGGTATTGTCAGGGTTATGGGACAGAGTTGTAATGGGAGGACCTGGGTTAGGTTCAATATCACTTGCTAAAGAGAGTAATGGTATGAGTAGAAATTTGAGTAGTTTGTGGGTTGTTTCTTTATAATGTTTGCCATTTGAGTGTGCAGTGGTTGGTGTGCTAGTTTTCAGGGTTCTACACCAACATTCAGTAGATAGTGCAAGGCTTTTGAGTAGTCCAGGGTGTATGGTGATGTTGGGCGTGGACCAGGAGGGGGGAGTTTGTAGTGGATAGAGGGAGTAACATTTCCATGAGGCTACGAGAAAGAACAAAGTGGAGGTAAAAAGCAGGTTCATTATGCCAGAGGTAGGTAATGCTGCATGGAGCTGTTTTGAGCCAAATGTGCGTGCAGACTTAACAGCAGGGCTGTGCCTTTACCTTGTCAAATGTTTTTCTGAATTGCAATGCTTGGGTCTATGCAGTGGGCTGAGTTAGTAGTGCAGGTGGTAGTTGTGTGTTGTCAGTGTTGGGAGAGGCTGTAGTGAAATAAGTTGTAAAGGGGTGGGGGTTGAAATTGTGCAGGCAAACAAGCATGGGATCATAGTGTGGTCATATATGCTCACCGTTTGTTGCCTTGTGTAGAAGAGTTTGTTGAAAGATGCATTCCCAAGTCACCTCTAGTCAAAGTATAGTGTAACTATATATTCTCACTTAAAACGCTCACTTTAAATGCCTCACTATCTAATGCCAATGCAGGGGGGGGGGGTTGGTTTTATACAGCTATAGCAGTCCCATGACCCTCCCCACTCCCCAATAAATCAGCTTGTTCCAGTTGGTCAATTAGCAGCAAACAGTTTTAAAAAAATAACACCTTTTGATATTCACACATACCAAAATATTATTACTAATCTGATCAACAGCCATGGTGTACTTTGCTGCAATCAGCTATTGAATATTCCCTCTACCCTGTGCAGAGGACGAGAGTCTCCCCTTATTGCAGTAGTTTTCACCCTTTTTTTGGATAAGGAACCCTATAATTATGTTGTAAAATTCTGCAGAGCTCCAACCCTCTCTAATAGTGTGTCTGAGATCAGATGCATTGTAAATTCTTCTGTATTTGGTACAAATTTCAAATGACCTGAAAATTGCAGGGATCCCTTTAGGATGCCCGGGGAACCCCCCGTAGAAAAATAGTGCCCTAGCATATGCTGTCGGGTAGACCTGAAATGTATTGTCAACCTCAGGCTTGATTCTATCTGCATGATTTTGTATGTAGATTTTCATTAACATTTTTTTTTTTTTTTCTAATTCATGCCAGTAACACAAAGTTACGGTTAATGTACATAAGTTAACTGTTGCTTCTTAGGGCTGTTCTATACAGCATGCGGCCGTGCGTTCCTATGCGAACGCGCGTGCACGTACCGCATGCTTTCCGTGTATATAGAGCCGGGAGCTGCAGGTAAGTGTATGTGTGTGTATATGTTGTGAGAGTTTAAGTGTAAGGGGAGTGTAAGTAAGATTTTTTAAATTTAAAAAAAAAGTTTCATAATTTATTTTTTGTTGTGTGTGCAATTATTTACCTCCCCCCCCCCCACACACACACATCCATACAAACATGCATACAAACATGCATACATACATACACACCAATACATACATTTGAGCGCAGGCAGCGGCGTGAAAAGATGAAGTTCTTCATCTTCGCCACTGTCTGTCGGCTCCCCTCTCCCTGCCGTGCGCGCGCGCGGCCTTTCTATAGAAAGGCTGACTAACGTCAGCCAACTAAAAAACTTAGTTTCCATTACATTAACTATAATTGTCATTACCATATTTTAAAATTCTGTTTTCTAAGTGATCACTTGAATACAAACTCTTGGGCAGACTGCTGTTTATCTTGTGTTATCTGTCATTCTTTGGCTTGAGCTACTAACTTACATGAGAACTCATCCACGGAAATGACCCTCTATTTTAGCAAACCACAAAGATTATCATACCCCTGCATGCATTGCAAGGGTTAAGATATGAATTGATATGCCAGGAGTGTAAGCAATTCGTAATGTTACATGATCACATACAGATGCTAGACTATCTGTGAAATTACTGTTTTAACATTGCTAAAGGACAACACTACCTTTGAAGTCCTACAGTATGTTCAACCCCTCCTTAGCCTCCCTAAATTCTTTAGTGCTAAACAAGGCACTCAGTAAAATACAGGATGTTTACTACTAAACTTTCAGATGAGTTGTAAAGCTCCTGTGATCCATGAACCATGCTGTCATTAAAACAGCAAAACGTGAAATCTTATTTTTTTTTTTTTTACATCTGTTCTGTAGTATTAGATACTAGTGACTGTTTATTCTTTTGATTTATTCAACTCCTAATGCCATTTTTAATGAGTTTTAAAGCATCCTTTGATGTGTACAGATATAGGGGAACCTCTCTCGCCCTTGAAATGTGCTGTACACAAAGGAGTGCGCTGCTGTACCTGGGACGTTTTTGGAATAGCAGACATGTACACGGAGAAAAGAAATCCCTTAGTGGTGCGCTACTACCGCAATGATGAGATATTTTCACATGATAAAACTTAGATTTTTATTTGGCATGGTTAAAATAAATATAGCGGGAGACGTAACCAACAAATGTGCTCTTACATACGTGTGTATTTCTGTTATCCTTTGATGTGCATAGCAGCTTTTAACCCACCTCCCAAACAGTGCAAGATCCTTGCAACACTTTCATCTTTGTGATAATTTCGTTGCCAATGTTCCCAGCAGTTTGAGCTGTAAACAATAGTTAATGTTATATTAGTAATATAAGGATAGATTGGAGCTGCCGAGTTACACGGACTGAAGGATTGGAACTGAAAGGCGGCCATTATGTTAGGCACACAATCAGGATTTTTACAGATGTATAACAAGAACCAAATGATTGTCAGCTTAGGTAAGAATGTCGAATTTTATACATTGTCACATGCTTTACATATAAAAAAAAATATGGGGGGGAAAATGTGTGGAATGTAATATTGCTGCTTTAATGGAGAAAACAAGAACTGCTATGTTAATAATAGCAGAAGTGGATAGTCACAGAAATAGTTACTACTGTATATTGAGCAGAAGTAAGGTTAACATTTCATCGTGTAACATTACAAATATGGGAACTAAGGACTTTCCCACAGCAAAATGAATATGAGCCCTTTCTGTAGCATTTAATAGTTAAAGGGGCTACATTTTGGAATACAGGCAGTCCTCGGTTATCCGACACAATGCGTTACTCAAAATGGCGTTGTAAAGCGAAACGTTGTAAAGCGAAACACATTTTCCCATAGGAACACTGTTTAAATGAAAGGTTCTGTTCCTGAAGGCATTTTTAACACTAAAATACACCAAATATTTTATGCAGGCAATAAGATGTGCAGCACACACATAAATTATATAGTGTATATACTGTATTATATATATAATATAACATAATAAATAATATATTATATAGTATAATATAATATTATATATATACGCTCTTACGACGCTTTGCAACGTTGTTTATGTGAATATGTATATATATACACACATACACAACGTTGCAAAGCGTCGTAAGAGCGTTGGATAAGCCATTTTGGCATTGTAAAAATGAACATAGGTATGCATTGCATAGCGTTGGATAAGCCACTCGTTGTAAAGCGAAGCGTTGTAAAACGAGGACTGCCTGTAGTGGGAAAGAATATCTTCACTGAAGTGGTGGATGTAGGGAACAGTCTTTCAGTAGTGGTGGCAACAGCAAGTACTTCAAAAGAAACCATGTGCTTGGGATAGACACAAGGGAGAGCTGCTTCCCGAGATACTTACCTCCGTAGGGGATGCCGGTATCTCTCAAGTTTAAATGTCCTGGTCACGCAGGCATTTCAGCTACCTTTATGAGAACCCCAACAAGCCCAGCGGGAGCTGCTACCAGCACCCCCTATGGAAGCAGGAGGTCCACAGAGCTGAAAGTAATGCAGGTCAGCCCCAGAGACCCCTTGCTTCAAACCTGTTACATTTTTATTTTTTTAATGCCGCTTGTACTGAACTTTTAAAGGGCAGTTCCTCTTAGGATGAAAGTGAACTAGGGACAAGGGGCCCCTTTATTTAATGTGTTTTGGTGATAAGACAGTCAGTCACCAAAACTAGATGCGAATTTTCTGTTTTGTCCATTGTTTTGTATAGTAATTACAAATCCATCGTTTGTCAAGTGGATAAACAGAAATACCATTTCATTTGGGAGGGGCAGGAGCGAAGGGAGCGGCATTCATTGTAACAGAATGCAAATAAGAAACAGTTACGGGATTGAAGCCACCTACACTGATGAATTCTTTATGTGCTGCGTGGGACTGCCATTGTAACAAGAAACGGACCACATAACATAATGAGGCTTTAGCACAGTGAAATTATAACCCCTCTCCTTATATAAGAACATGGAGTACATCACTTTATAATATATTTGAGGCATGTCCAGACGGCCAGGAAGGATCAGGGCTCTTCAACTAGTACTGCAAGAGAGGGGGATTTAGTTCCATGAATGGCAATTACTATTGCCTATGAGGAAGTGGTATTCATTTATGTTTCCCATTGGCACACACAAATAAGTAAGCAGATCTGATGTTTTCCTGTGTCAGTATCACAGTGAGAGACTCACGGCAGTCTTCAATTAATCCGTTATTAAAGTGCAACACACACTCATATTTTGACATATGACAAGCTGAAATATGTCATTCCTGACCATGAATTTAAGCTGTAGTTTTACACCCCATAAATGACTTTGTAAGACTGCATGCATTGTATTTCTTTAAAGCAGGCTTCAGAATGTTGGATTAAAAATAGGACCAGGAAGGCCAGAAATCATGTCTCCTTCACATACAAGTAGATCGATGCATGCAAGTGACACTTAGAGCAGGAAACGCCATCCATACGGTTTCACTTTCACAGCACCATGAAGATTGGTCTTTCCACCTCTGTCAATAATTCCACAGATCGGTTCTTGTTGCAATTGAAACATCCTTTCTCTCCCCATATGGGAGATTCGGCAGAAACTGGTGTTATGGTGCTAACCTGTTGGGCTACAAGAGGCCTGAGTCTCCGCAATTGTGGAGCCTGGGGTGACAGGTGCAGCGCCTCCACCCGTGAGGATCCCAACATTGGCGGGATATCCCCCTCATGGGAACCGGTATACCGATAGAGTATACCTCTAATAACCACAATCCAAACAATGTATATGCAACACACTTTACTATGGTCCCATAGTACTCCCAGGAATGCAATACATACAATAACAACACAGTAATAATACAGTATTCTCCACCAACTGGAGGTGCCATGGGCACCCGTATCCCGATGTCCACAGAACAGTCCAATCCAAATGCATGAGGGCAGCGCTACCCTCCCGTTGAGTGTTGGTGCATGTGGTGGTACCTTCCTGGCTTACTCAGGTAAACCAGGGGATTTGTAGACAGGCTGCAAACATGGTCCCACGATGCGGGGCCTCCAACAAAACCCCTTCTCGCTTTACGTCCCTGAACACCGCGCAGCGGTTCTGCCAGGCCTGGGGAATCCTCCACTGCGGTTCCATTCCTCCGCTGAATTGTCCACACTAATAGGGCAAATTCCTTACTATGGGCCAGCCCTACAATACATCCGCTACAAGTGTAGGGGAAACTAGCTGAGGCCCATGGGGAAAGGATCTGGCCTAGTCAGAGGGCTTGACTAGCTCCCCAGACACTAACTATCCCTTTGCCGGCTCCATCAGGACTGCCACGCCGGACCTCCTCATCTTGTAGCGCCAACCTGAAGATAGCCTCTGCCTTACACATAGTCCATAATACATGTGGCTGCGCCAACCACAAGATGGGACCGACACAGCTCACTAAACACTCCCACACGATGGAACCACTATCAGGGAGGAGGCAAGGGAGGATACCCTGCTACACTATCATTTATTCAGAGACAATAGAAAGCAATCTGCATCATATAGGTCTTTACAGGCATTCTCAGTTATGAGTGGAGCACTGCAATTTCTGTTGGTATCACTTCAAGCATAGTTGTCAGCAGTTCTGATTTCAATACATACAGACAAAATTATTTATAACTCATACACGGACACCCAGACCTGCTTTTGCCCAAATATAAGCTTGCACCAATTTCAACCGTGTTTCTCAAGCTATGCTCTTATCAGTATGTTCGTTAAAACCTGCTATCTCCCATCATGTCCTTCCTACATTCTTTCACGGTCTCGTGATTTTCTATAGCCTCTTTGTTTTATGATCTTGTACTTTTTTTTTTGTTTCAAATATTTTGTATTGGAGAAGCATATAATAAACATCATCCAGTGTCATTAAGAACAGAAACATACAAAAATACTTTCCAATTACATATTAAGTAGAAAAAAACAGTGCTTTACTTTTAGTCACACCATGTTGAAGCCAAGTTTTAACCGTACATTTTGAGGTGTGTGTGTAAGTTCCAGCCAGTTGGTTGGGGGGGGGGGGAAATCTCCTTGATAAAGCACCTTGTTGTGTGAAACGCGTTGGAGGGTACTTAACTCCCTGTTTGTCATGTCTGACGGATAAATAAACCTTTTTACAATTTTTGTACACGTGTGTCCCTGAGCAGTGCGCTGCTTTGTGTATTTATTTGCATTTTTCCTGGATTGCTCGCAACTCATCAAGCGGCTGGACACGCCATCTGGATTATCACAAGCTCTAGGAGTGGGTAAGATTCTTTGATATTTACCAATATGGATCATCTTCCTTACTATTGATTGGGGCGAGTCCTGGATTCATTATACAGCTATCTCCAATGAGGTGCAGTGGAGTGTGTTTTTACATGTCTTTTCTGTTACCTTCAGGATACTTATGCTACTAGTTTTGATACTTCACTCACTCCATAGTTGAGCTATATATGTTATTCTTATCAATGAATTGAATATTGAATATACATTTTTCTGGGCTGTTAGAACACCCATTATTGCCATATATTGAACTGTCCCTTATATGAAGGGCATGAAAAGTGAGAAGAGAGAAGGAACTGGGGGGGGGGGGGGGGTAGAGGGAGGGGGGTAGAGGGGCGGGGGCCCCCCCTGTTCCCCCATGTCCACCCTAGCCAACCCATTTATTGTCAAATAAGATCCTCTTGGTGTTTAAAGTATCCCATTAACCTTTGAGGAGGCTGTGTTCAAAGTCTTTTTTTGCGAGACTTTGGTTCGGTTTGGACTTCAGGTAGTTAACCCGATCAGTTTTTGAGCTGTTAGTGCCTTAATCCTTCGCTGTCTTGACTGTGCAATTCAGTTCACTGTCTTAGCCATGGTTCCCACGTTCTATAAAATTCATCAGTCAATGAAAACCGTCATTTTTTTTCCCATTCGCATCACCTCGTTTATTCTTTTTTCGACAGTTTGTCTAGATGGGGGGGGCGCAATCTTCTTCCAAGAGGCTGCCACGGCACATCTAGCCGCCGTCCGTATAAATGATATTAGCCGTCTCATAGGACGATCCACGTCCTCTACTGGTTTTGCCAGTAGGAATGTCAAAGGGTCCACAGGAATGGACAGATCCGCTGTATCCTTAATAATTATTTGGACCATGGTCCAGAATTTCTGGATCGCTGAACATGTCCACCAAATGTGCACCATATCACCTCTTTGTCCACAGCCCCTCAAGCACAGATCAGACACCAGAGGGTAGATTTGCTTCAGTCGGCTTGGGGTGAGGTACCAATAGTAAAGAATCTTATATATATTTTCTTTGATAGTGGTACATATAGAGGTCTTTGTGGCAAACTCCCAAATATCCTCCCAATCATCTCTAGCAATTTCCAGATTTAAAATCGGCCGCCCATTTGAGCATGTAATCATGGCCAGGGTTGTTTACCGAAGCCTCAAGGCCAGCATATATTCTTGTGATCAGGCCTTTTTGGTGCACGCCTCTTTTACACAGTTGCTCAAAGCTTGAGAGAGGGGAGAACTCTAACTTTGGTGAGATTTTGGGTAGAAAATATCTAATTTGGAGATATTTAAACATATGCAAGTCTGGCTCTTCATACTTAATTTGAAGCTCTTGGAAGCTGAGAAATTTTCTTGTACTTTTATAATGAAGTATATCTTTAATTTCTCGGCTATTTCAACAGTTAACTATTTAAGCGCTAGCTATGCAGTTAGTGTCAATACAGACAATATGGCGTCTCTGTTGTTCAGGCTCGAACTCCTCCCATCATCATTCCCCCCTTTAGTTCATAAAGGAACTATTTACCAACGGGTGGATTTCAAGACGAGATCTAAACTGTGAGTGCATCTCACCACGCCTTTCAACTTACAATACAAATACAGTAATATAAAAAAAAAACATTAGTAACATTAGTATGAATAATACAACAATTGGGTGTAACATAAAATGTAATACTCCAGCTCCTAATCCTGTGACCCTTTTTGAAACAATTAAGATACCTTTTCTCCATCATATTCTTCTCTGATATGTAACAATTCTTTAGTCTTGTGTTCCAGAACTACCCTTCGTTCGAGTTTGGTCCATTGGACTTCCAGAATTATTCCCAAGTCCATTATTCTAGCCAAGATATAATAATTTCCTGACAAAGGAATCAAACTCCCAAAATAGCAATTTTCTAATTTTTTCATCTATTTTTGCCATTGCATCCCATCCATGCTACCTTCTAACATTGGAGATGTTGCCTGTCTTAGACACTTATCTGTGGATGTTCTGTTGCTATTTAATTATGCACACATTATACTCTTTCCTATATCCTTCGTTAGATTTAGAAAATCTGCGGCTATAAGCCTGTATATAGCGGTCTGTACCTTAATCTGGGAGTATATAATATTTTGCTGTACTACTGCAGCATACATCTCTATATGCGTATAGTGCCCGCGATGGGCGACACGATGTCGCCCAAAAACAAATGCATTGCTGCTGCCGTGTGTGCTTATAGTAAGTGCGGCGGCGGCAACAATGCGACGCAGTGTCGCAAATTTTGGAAGCTGGCAATATTTGATTTTTCAAGGGCTGTCGCTTCATGTGACAGCCCCTGAACCAATCAAATGCCAGTAAGCCCACGACGCCACCGCCGCAAAGTGAAATATAACTTTCGCTAGCGGCGACGGGTGACGTCACCCGTCCCGTCGCGGGCACTATACGTGCGGCGTAAATCAGCATTTATACTCCCTAATTCTGCCCTATGGGTTAGTATAATTGATAACGTTTCTATATCTATTCCATTCAGATATATTTACACACCAGGTATGAAGTCCAAATATTACTTCAATGGCTAAAGTACCTGGGCTATCTTCAGGTATCTGAATGGGATCATCTGATTTATTGATCTGTACACTCAAGGCACATCTCTGCACCATTAGTTACATATGTCCATTCATGTGATATGGTGGGTCATCATCCCAATAGATCCCTACATCCTGATCTTGACATATGTCCATAGCAATGTGTTCCCACAAAAGTATTTTGCAAAGTTTCTTTATCTTCTTCTTGCTTCCGATCTGGTCTTCCATCTTTAGATCTGGAAGTGGTTGCTGTTCATCTGATGGATCTGTGTCCTTTATTTTTGGTTCTGGTTTAGGAAATGGTGTTTTTTTATTCTGTAGCTACTTCTGACATCAGATATCTCTGGTTCCAAAAAGTCTCAGATAACATGGACCTGTTCACGTTATGCGTTCAGGGGGGAAAGAAATTCTGGGTTGACTAGTACTTTGTGTCCAAATGGGAGTATCCTTCAGGTATCCAAAATCCATCTTTCACCTGGGGAGAAAATCAAGTACAGCATCAATTTCTTGGCAGCCACATCTGTTTGTCCATATTTATCTGCCTTTTCTTTGTATAATTTACATTGATCTATATACTGTGCTTGTAATACCTTTCTTTGGCTCTCGTGACCTAGGATTCCATGTAACAAGTGTCTACACTATAATAAAAGTATTTGATAGTATAGTGAATTTCTTGAACATTTCAAAAAGAACCTTCATTTCTGAATCTTTTTAGAAGTACCAGTCCTAACTATCCCCCCTCAACAAACATGTATATGATCTGACCATGTTTGTTGTAGTAAAATAAATTTTCCTGCAACTGTTTTTATAGCTACTGTAATTGCTGCTGCTCGAAAATCAGACAGAACTGGTGCATTTA